>NC_045789.1:60093508-60160705 GCF_009873245.2 Balaenoptera musculus | reverse complement strand
CCAGGATGTCTGGCATACCAGTCACCTCCAGGCAGTGTTTTAAATGAAGGTTAGGTAAACTGCCTTTAAATTTGTTGTAGAGTTTCATCTATTGATTAAGAATTATAGTAAATAATGAAATATGAAAAATGGCCTATTGCCTAATATCTCCATGTAATCTGTTGATGATGAAACTCAATCTGATACTATAAACCATTCCATAATGTCTTTTTAAAAGTGCTTTGTAAACATTTTACAAGGAGACCCTAACATTTTTCTTGAGGTTTGCTCAAAAAAACCATTTCTCCATTTTGCATGTATGGAAATTGAAATGTGAATGTTAGTGTTTCAACCCTGAGTCCTGGAGCTGATTAGTTACTTGAAATACCTACATTGTATTAATTCAGTGGACACCTATTGAGAGTTTAGTCACCTAAAGGCAGTATGGCATAGAGACTCTGGGATCAAACCCTTGCTTTACCACATACTAGCTATGTGAACTTCATACAATTTTTTTAAACTTCCCCTTTTTCAATCTCTTCAACTATAAGAGATATGAGAGCACCTACATTTATAAGGTTTTGTAAATAAGTTAATACATGTAAGTCACTTAGGAAAAACTGACATAATAAGTGCTCTATAAATATTGGCTAATATTATATGTAAAGTGTTATAACCACCCAACATGGCAGAGATTAGTAGGTGAATACCCAAATTATGTAGACTAGAAATGTATGACTCGTTTTCTGTTAAGTGTAGCCATATGACTAAGCTACAGCTAAGGGAATATAAGTGAGGTATGCCAGTTCTATAGAAACTTCTTCACATCCCATGCTCATTCTCCCTTTTGGCTGGCTGGAATGTCAATGCCAATGTTAGCTTTGGAAAGTACTTTGCTGAAAATTGCAGAATCTCTGACAGCCTGGGTTCCTAAATGTGTACAAGCTAACCTGTACACTTGCCCAGGACTTTTCCATGGCCATGAAATAAGCTTCTATTGAGTAGAGGCATTACTTTGGGGGATTTTTTTTTTTACTCTATCCTATGTTCTTCTAATTAATATAGATAGCAAGAAATAAAAGATCAATAATACACATTGTTTCATTAAAGGAACTTTTAATCTTATGAGAGGCAGAAACACACACAAATTAAAAGCTCAATGTTGTGAGAAATTTCCAAAAGAAAAATATCTTGAATTATCGGAACTCAAAGGGTTTCCAGGAAGACAAAAGATAATTTCCCAGTTGGGAAATCTTTGAATGTTTCTTGCAGTTGTGTCTTTTGACCTATGGCTTCAAGGAAGGATAGAAATATGACAAATACACATAGCTTCTCGGGCATAGGGAATAGCATGAACGAAGAGGCAAAGTGAGAGTGTTAAATATTTTAGGAGAACAGTAAATACTAATTTGCCTGGAGTAAAAGAATGAGTTACCAAGAATGAAAGGGTAGGCTAGTATCAGATTTTTATAAAAAGTTTCATATGTAAACATTCAGGATTGATTTGATATGGAATGGAGAATACCAGAAGGTATGAGAGCAGAAGATAGTGATTATGGGTATAATTAAGGAAGATTTTATACCCCTTCATGATGTGACTCTTGATCCACTTTCTGCTTTTCGTACTCCATTATTCAGCAATGTCAAACTACTTAAATATTCCCAACTTTGGCTCTCTCACATCTCTATATCTTTGCATATGCTGCTCCCTTAATTGCAGTACCACCTAGCTTAGATATCATCTTCTTCAAGAAAACTCACCTAACTTTCTCAAGGTTAAATATTTCATTATTCAGAGACAACACTATGTATATGTCTATGTATATGAGTCTGGCGCATAGTAGGTGTCCAATAACTATGTGTTTAATGAATATACTTCTACAATAGAGTGCTTCACACTTTCTTATAACACAATGAACTCATGGAATATTTTTATTCTGTCTCACCCAGTTTTGTGTCACCAGCATTTAACACATTTTTGGATTCATAGCACACCTTTAGTTTTTTGAACTAAATTGACGTGTGGTAAGGATTAACGTATTGAGAAAATAGAAGTAGGAAAACTCTTTAAGAATGTACCAAACTTTTGTCCTTAAATAAGCACCATAAAGTTTTTTTCAAACTCATTGTTCATGTTATTAGACCAACAAAAAAGCAGCACATTACTGAATTAGTAGCTAATGCAATATAAATGAGTCTGGGATGCCACAGGCCATTTTTAAAAGCACGGTGTTCTTTGGATTGATGCTTTTAAATAGTTGTGAAACTAAAGCTGATGTACTCTCAGCAAGCTTAGTGGTATCACAGAAAAATAGGCTGAGATACCAAAAGTTTAATTGTATAGATAATCATACACTAAATCTAAGTCAGATATAATTTTTTAATATAACATTAATATAACCTAAAATGACAAAGTGTGGTGCTATTGTAATTCTTTTGAGATTTATGAACCAGACTTAGAAAAAAATTCTCTGAGGAATGCAACTTAGTTGATCAGCTGTCTCTGGCCACTAGAATCTTAAATATTAATGTCAGTTTGGTCTGCTTGTTTCTTTTTAAAAATATTTAAAGTATTTTTAATATTAAAATTTAAAAAAATTTTAAAATATTTTAGTTTTTTAAATTGATGAGTTGAAATTAATAGCCATTATAACTCATTATCTAAATAATAAATTGTAATGTTAGTATACTGGTATATATAAAGACCACAAAATATATGTGATATAAAATCCATTGTTCTTATGTGTTAGTAAAGCTTACATGCATGAGCCATTAGGGAACTGTCAAAGTTTTCTCTTGCGTTCTGCTTAACTTGAATTGACCATATCTTTATAATAGAACTGACATGCTAATTTCAGAGACATCTCAATCTAGTACAGAATACCTAGTCCTTAAGATACAGATTTCATCACGTGTGCTTATATGACCCTAACATTTTATCCATGTTGCTACTGATCCTGCAGGGATTCCTTTAAATACCATGGTTGTACATGATTGCCTGGGAATGACTTCCATGCTGAGATGAAAGAGAATTTATAGATTTTTCTCAACTTTTGATGAGAGTAAAACACCTTCCACAGATAGCATCATAGAAGATGTTTCTTCCATTTTTACAGGTTATGCCATCTGTGATTATATCTTGTGTTGAACTATTAGTATTTCCTCTAGTTACAATAAATAAAACTGAAGAAATGTGCTCACTTATTGCCTCACTCTTCTTTTGGTTTACGTTTTCTTGTTTTATATCCTCTTAGCATAGTTTACATAATGATAAAATAAAATAAATGACATTTGTGAATAGAGAGTCTACACTGAGAGGCAGGCAAAGTGATTAAAAGCATCAGATCTGGAGCCAGTGGAACTGGTTGTAATTGGTTGTGTCACATGACATTGGACAAACTGCTAATCCTCTATGACTAGATTTTTTTTATGACTAGATTTTTTCATCTGCAAAATGAAAACTAATAATAGTACTTGCCTCTTAGGATTTCTATGAGGGTTAAATGAGTGTATAATATATAAAACTCTTAGAAGGTAAGCACCATAAAAGTGCTTGCTAGAATATCATTCAGCTATAAAAAAGAGAAGGAAATCTTGCCATTTGCAGCAACATGAATGACCTTGAGGGCTTTATGCTAGATGAAATAAGTCAGAGAGGGAAAGACAAATACTGTATGATCTCACTTAAATATGAAATCTAAAAAATAGAGCAAAACAAAACAAAAAACTGAGCTCATGGATACAGAGAACAGATTGGTGGTTTCCAGAGTGGGGGTCCTGGGTGCAAAATGGGTGAAGGGGGTTAAAAAGTACAAACTTCAAGCTATAAAATAAATAAGACATGGGGATATGATGTACAGCATAGTGACTATAGTTAATAATTCTGTATTGTATATTTGAAAGTTGCTAAGAGAGTAGATCCTAAAAGTTCTTATCACAAGAAAAGAATTTTGTAACTAAGTATGGTGATGGATGTTAACTAGATTTATTGTGGTGATCGTTACACAGTATATACAGACTCCAAGACATTATGCGGTACACCTGAAACTAATATGTTATATGTCAATTACAACTAAGTAAATTTTTTAAAAGAATATTTGTGGGCAAAAAAGTGTTTGTTTTTTCAACATATGGTGGTTTGTCCTTAGTGTGAGATTGTACGAGAGTGAGTGGAAAGTGTGAATTAGAGACTATTTTATAATACAATATAATGTAATATGATTACTAAAAAGGCATGTAGTTATTTAAAACATTGAGTAAAAACCACTACAAACCTAAATTTCATTTGCGTCTTTAATATTCCCTAGGAAACTTTCTTTCAGGTGTCTCTCTTATTCATTATCCTCAGTAGATATCCCTAAAATTTCACCTGTCTTTTCAAAGTGCTATATTATTTATTCCTTAGCCTCAGTCTACTTTACTCAGTAAATCAAGGATAACAACCAAGCATTCTTTCAACTTCTTCCAGGCCAAGAACGAAGCTATTAGAACCCACACTTTCCCTTTCTTTCTTTCCTCCTCCTTCAATGAGACAATATTCACCAGTTGTGTTTTCTGTGTCATCATCACTCAACTTTTTAGAGACTGTTTTATCATCAACTCTGTAGTGGAAAAAATCTCCTTGGAGGTTTATAAGTACCTCAAGTTCAGCATATCCCAAACTGGATTTGATTATTAATCCTAGAAAACCAATTTTCTCCCTCTTTTTCCTATCTTAATGAATGAGACCACCATCTATCCAGTTACACAAGCTTAACCCTGAAGTCATCCTTGAATACTTTTACTCCATAATTTGCCACTTTTAATCTATAACATTTTATTTTTGCTTTAGATCCAAATATTCTCCCCACTTTCCCTAAAATTGCACTACCTCATCTACCGTCA
Source organism: Balaenoptera musculus (assembly GCF_009873245.2). Classification (NCBI taxonomy): domain Eukaryota; kingdom Metazoa; phylum Chordata; class Mammalia; order Artiodactyla; family Balaenopteridae; genus Balaenoptera; species Balaenoptera musculus. Next base: position 60,155,842 of record NC_045789.1, on the reverse strand, counting down.
TCAATATTCTCTTGTTTGAATAACTGCAACAGCCTTCTACCTGGATGTCCTACCTCTAAACCTGAGGTATTAAAAAAAACAAAGAACAATAATAATTAAAATTCCGCTCTCTAGCCAGTGGTATATTGGAGACAGCTCTTACTGGTTCATGAAAACCAATTGTTAAATATTCAGGGATATTTTTTAGTGAATTGTCAAACCATTGGTAGCTTAAAATTGTCCATGGAGCAAGTATTTGCATAATAGAAATCAATAAACACTTTAGTCGATTTACTAGCACACAACAGGTCTTCACTCTGAAGCAAGACTAATACTTTTAAAGCATGTCGCTGATGATATCATTCTCATGCTTAAAATCAGTTAGTGGCCTTGCCCTCTTCCTTCTCAACCCTGGTGGTTGCAGTGGAATAATAAGACTTATCAACCTCCACACCTTTATTGTTTTTCTACTTAGCAAACCCTTCTGTCCCTGTGAGCAGACTTATCACCCTTGTGATAGCTCAACAGAATCACCAACCCCAAAATCTTAGAATGGTCACCTACATCTCACTGTTATATATATATCCCTCTTCTTCAGTGGCTTTTTGTCCCATAATTTGGGTAATGTTATCATATGACTCTGGTCCTAGACACCCTTTGTAATCTGAGCTATCCTCTCCTCCCATCCTATCTTCTTCTTCTTTCCAGCATGGCTGGGGCGCCAGCTACTCTAGGGTGACTTTAAAAAATCTGACATCATTTTTCTAGTTTAGTTCAGTCACTGGGGACAAAGGAGGCACAGGGTCATCACTTGTCATCAGGAACCAGAGAATAAAAATACACCTCACACTCTGGGCAAATGTAGGTTTTACTGTACTCTTACATAACGATAAGCTAAACTTGTCTATCTGGAGTGTTTGGATATAGGGGGGCAAAAAAAGTCACAAGATCAAATAGCTCCTGCAGCAGAATGTGGCTCACTTTCTCGTCCTCACCATCACCACTAAAAATAAAAATGATCAAATTATGAAAAATTACTGAAAGAGACAAAGAAAAGCCTGAGAAGGATAACCTAAATGATGAAGAAAGAAAACTTAAGATCTTCCTACAGTAACACAACTCACAGTCATTGTGCTGAGTAGAGATCTAAGGACAGAAGTGAGAATTTTTGCCAATGGCCTACCATTCTGTCATCAGTGACTGTGAGACACTCATGTCAGCAGATGACCTGAGCATCACCTTCTAGCACTTGTCTATCAGTATTAGAATCTTTAGTTCAATGACAAATGCTCCCTGACTCTAACCCATTCTTGTCACACACCTGGTGACATCCAAAGAGAATGACAAGAACAAAGTCCTACCGGCTTACCAGCTCCTGTGCACAAGCTAAACTAAAATTCTCAAAAGAGTTGATACCCTGAGGTCAAATTACTTTTGACCACATATTTGATATCCAGATCATAAAGAGAAATGTGACAATTTGTGATGTCCCTGTTTTTTAAGTTGAATAATAGATATATGTCCTCATAAAGCATTAAAGCATGGTCTATAAATGTTTATTTCTGAATAAGAGAAAGCTATAAACTGCACATGGGCAGAAACTTTGTCTTTTTTTGGTCACTACTGTATCCCCTACACATAGAATAATTGTTGGCATATTCTAGGGGTTCAATAAATATTTGTTGATTTAATAAATACATGGGAGTATGAACACACTGTTAGAGGGATGCAGAGGAGAGAATGGATAATTACATTTCAGAGGCACCAGGCACTACTCTAGCCCCCATGATACAGAGTAAATCACTAGTTCTACCTTCAGGGCACTATCCTTTGGGATGAGGCTCTAAAACTTGGAACAAGATCTTGGTTTTGTCTTCCTCTCAATGTGCAACATAGAACTCAAGTGTCTATGTTCTGACCAATGTTTTAACTAAAGAAAAAGCACTAATTGTATCTAAAGTCCTTTGTTTGAAATAGAAAAAGATACCAATAGTTCAGATGTGCTGGAATATACTTATAATGAAAAGAAATGCATCCTGGCTATTTGAAGTGCCCAGGCATTGGGCCTCTGTGTATCTCTAAGCCATCAGTCAGGACTCTGGAGCTGGTGATGAAGCCCAGTGTACCTATCATTGCAGGAAGGCAGAAAGTGGCATCGCTCCGGCTTTGATCCATGACTCAGGCATATTTGTTGCTAACACAGACATAATTGGGGAACTCCAGATTTAAAAGGTCATATTGCCTCTTACAACATTCCAACAGAATAATTTAGGTCAAGAGTGATGTAGAGATAAACCCCAGTCGGATAAAATCTTATTGGGACCTCACATAGCCTATAGAAAGAACCACTGTATAACCAAGCAAAAAGGCCAAACTCACTTTCCTGGTGATAACCCATTCTCTGGACCTGGGGCTGTGAACTTGATTTGGGGATAATGAGGCTTTTGAACACTGGCTCTCACCCTCTTTTTGTTCTCTGGCTGTGGGGTTTCATATTCAAGCCATCTGAATTTAAAAGATTGAACATCAACTCATAGCTCTCTTTTAAATGAGTCAAATGCTAAATGTTCCCTGATGTTGATTATGCATTTAATGAAGACCAATAATATGTATCATTATTGAGCCTGCCATCATATTTTTGATGTCATCAGGTTTGTGACAACACTGAAGGTCAAATACTAGAAGTTGATCAAATCATCTGCTGAAATCCACGTCTCAAATGGCTTATAAGACCTGCTAAGCTTTTCAGCTTCTCATCTCGGTCAGTATAATTGATCACTTAATTTTCTTGAAATAATTCTGTAAATATGTCAACATTTTACAGTTGCAAATAATGTAAAGCAGGAAGATTGGCTGAAAAATGAGAAAAAGTGATTTAAAAGAAGAAAAATAAGAAATGATTAGTAAAAGAATGGGCAAAATGCATGATGATTCATGAAGAGACGCAAATGACCTTTACATGTGCCAAAATCAGAGTTAAAAATCTGATTGAGTTTTTTTTGCAATGATGATGGAAACAGAAAGGGAAATGCAATACCAGGTGTTTTCAGAGTAATGACTCAATCATTGTAATAGTGAAACGTGGATTCTAAGCTGGTAGTGAGGGAAAATGAAGATGGATAGTTAAGGAGTTTGGGATTGACAGGTACACACTGCTAGATTTAAAATGGATAACCAAGAAGGACCTACTGTATAGCACTAGGAACTCTGCTCAATATTCTGTAACAACCTAATTGGGAAAAGAATTTGAAAAAGAATAGACATATGTATATGTATAGCTGAATCACTGTGTTGTACACCTGAAACTAACATAACTGTTAATCAACTGTACTCCAATATAAAATTTTAAAAAAAGATAAAATGGAGCTGGTGGATAATGAAAATAGGAAGGCATTAAAGATTAGAGCATTAGACTTTGTTGAAGAACCATTGTAAGTGTACAGTGCCTGTTAGCATTCATTAAATGTTGAATTAAATTAAATAAAACATCAAGTTCAGAGTTCTTGTGTATTGCCAACCTCAGAACTTAGCACTGAATTGTAATCAGTGGAGACTACAAAATTGGAGGTGTTGAAAATTAGAAACATGACCTAGGAAGCCATTTCCCAGGACTATGTAGAAACTTCATGCAGTACAATGAAAACTGAAATATTAGAATCATGAGCATACCTACTTATAAAATATTGGGTTCAGGTACTCATTGAGGAACTAACAGAAGAATAAAACAGTTTAACAAATATTTTGGTTCCCTCCATACTCCTTCTGCATGAGGAAAGTACTTTAAATTTTAATGTTTCCTGAGTTTAAGGAAAAAAAAAAGTGTCATCTAAAGCAGAAGTTAAACATTGTTAACCAGGCACTTCCCTGGCCTTCTAGGTCAAAAGATTAAATGCTCAAAATGCATATAAGGAAGAGAAACTTGACATTTGGGGACAGTTGTGTTCTTAATTTTTAGTTGGAATTTCCTAATTTAATTGTTTTTCAGAAAATTAATAACATTGTATTTTAAGTATAAATAGAAAAAAATAAAATCCTGTAACTAGAAATATTGATTTTCAAATATTCATTTTAGACATACTATCCAGTTGACCAATATGATTTGGGCCAAATTATTTTTAGCCAAATCACCCGGTGCTAGAAAACAGGCAATTACAATGTATTGGGAAATACACCAAGAGCTGGGTAAGGGTAAGATGCCATGGAAGCTCATAACCCAATCAGCCTCGGAGACACCATGGGTCAAAGGAGAAATCCCAGAGGAAGAAACGCATAAGGTGGAAACTGGAGGAACAAATAGAAGTAAACAAGGTAAAAGTGGAAAAGAAGGAATAAGAGGATACCACATGTGCAAAACTCTAGAACGACAGGAAGGAAGCATACTTCTCTTTGACTGGAGCAGAGAGGACAAGAAATTAATTGTCGGGCTTCCCTGGTGGCGCAGTGGTTGAGAATCTGCCTGCCAATGCAGGGGACACGGGTTCGAGCCCTGGTCTGGGAAGATCCCACATGCCGCAAAGCAGCTAGGCCTATGAGCCACAATTACTGAGCCTGCGCATCTGGAGCCTGTGCTCTGCAACAAGAGAGGCCGCGATAGTGAGAGGCCCACGCACCGCGATGAAGAGTGGCCCCCACTTGCCACAACTAGAGAAAGCCCTCACACAGAAACGAAGACCCAACACAGCCTTAAATAAATAAATAAATAAATAAAAATTAAAAAAAAAAAAGAAAACAAATTAATTGTCAGCACACACCATAACACCTCATATGTATTAGGCACACTGTAAATATTTGTTAATAAATTATTTTATTTTGCATATCTATATGTTGCATAATGAGTATGTATTACTTTTGCACTAAAAAAAAATACAAACATTAAAAGGAAACAATAATACTCAGTTTTTTGATAAATCCTATGGTGCCCCAAATTAACAGTTTTTGCAAGACAGATGAATAAGGATGTTCATTTTTACCCAGTCAATTCAAGCATATTTTTCATGTGCAACAATTTCTAATTGTACCCCTAAACATTGTTCTCATTGCCCAGCAGACTGTAAGCAATTTGAGAAGAGGTGTCTAGTTCACCATTGTCTCATTAGCACCTAGTTCAGTACCTATGGCACACTGTACACATTTGATAATCTGGACTGAATATCTCCTCTTTCCAATAATTGTGCACTTAGTTTAGAATTCTCTGCTGATCTCAATCTGTACATTCAATACCTCTTGAACATTTTTCACTTAGATGTCTCACAGACACCTCAAAGTTTCAAAGCATGTGCTTTTTCCATGCTCCTTATATTAATAAATGGCACCACCACAATTGATGTCATTAACTTTTGATTACCCTAGATTTCCCCCTTCTCAATTATTGACTCCCTTTATTAATTACAAAGACCTATAGATTCTCCCTTTCTAAACACCTTGACATCATTTCACCTTTGCTATTTCTCCTGCTATTCTCCAGGCTCTCATTCCTTATTAAGTGGATTATAGTCATAACCTTCTAATTCCACTAACTTTCATCTCATTGTTACTACAGTGATCTCTCTAGAATGAAATTTGACTAGTTTTACCCTTTTTAGAATCCTTTAATATCATTAGGATAAATTTTAAACTCTAAGGTACCTTCTAATAATCTTTTAGATTAAGAATATCCAGCTTTATAAAGAATTTATAGCTCCCAAGAGAATTTATAAATACTCCCAAAATTTTGTTATAAAATATGAGCTATCTACTATGTATATATCATGAGTTATCTACTAAAAATAAATTGTAAGATAATTTCTTCCATGATTCTAACATTATCATCAGATTCACTCCCTATTACAACTATTCATAAAACCCATAAATTTTTCATATTTTTTTTTTGCTCACCCTTCTTGTTTTTCCTCAATGATGATTTTGACATTCCTAGACATACAGACATTTTTGCCTAGGTAACATGACACTTCAGCATTCTATGTAGCACAATAAATCATAGATACTGAGGAAGGATTAATAATAATCCCTTATATTTTTTTTCCAAAATTCTTCTCTCTTTTCTTTCACTGATTTCCAAAATGTTTCCCTGCCTTATTAAGTATTCAAGCTGCAGGGGACAGTCAGTATTCTTGCCTTGTTTGTTCTACATTATACCTGCTCGTGTCTCTTAACTGCAAGCTCTCTGGGGCAGCAACCTGTTATTTGTCTAGGACTGGTCACCATGTATATTTCCTGCCTTAAACAGTAAATAATAATAACCATCTGGTAGCTGTAATGTAAAGGAACAGCATGAACAGAGCTACAAAGCAAATTATGATTCAGAATGTCACAATCATTTTGGACACTCATATTTGCATCAAAGTGGTAGAAAGTCCAATTTCCTTGTCATCCTCATCTAAACTATTTATTTCTACGTGCTATGCTATATAGTTTTTTTTCTTCCTACTACATACTAAAATCCTATATAGTTAATTCACAGTTAGTTTAGGTATTTCATTGCCGCTGGGGTATTTTCTGACAACAATTTCTAGCTTGTTTCTATCAGTTCTCATTTATTGTTTTTATGTGATGAGGCTCCAATTTGGATAGACAAGCAGTTAAGTTCATTCAACTTCTGTGCCATTTCTTCCTATGAATACATTATAGGTGTTTCTTTTTAATGCAATCAAAATTTACTACTGAGAATCTCATTTTCAATTGACTCAAAGGCCTTAGCTTTTATCTCACTTTATTCATAAAATTATTTTATTCTTATGCTTTCTCTTGAACAATATAGATTAAAAGAGGGGGGAGTTCCATTAGAATGTCTACAACTACAAACAAATGCCTTATATAATAAAGTTATGCTCAGATACCAGCTGATTACCCATAGAAACAAAATATCATTGATTGTTACAAAGAATTGTATAAGTAATTCTATAGGAGAGTGTTCTATTGTGTATAACCATATGTTGGTAGATTGCAAAAAAAAATGGCCGCTAATTACTCTATGCATCCATCTTTGCATTGTGACTTTACCCTCAAGTGGTGAACTCTATTTCTCTACCTGTTGCATCAGCATTTGGTCACTTACTTTAACTAACTGGATATTAGCTAGCAGGATGTAAGAAGAGTCTTTAAAACCACTTTTACACTGTGGCTTGTTCCATCTTGCTCTTGGGAACCTTTCAATCACCCTGTGAGGAAGCCCAGGTTAGTTTAATGAATAATAAGGAACTACATGAAGCAGAAACAAGCCATAACAGTTTAGGCCCCCTAGACCTGCCAACTGCCAAAATGAAAGTCAAAATCATCCTAAACTCTTTAGCCACAGTCAAGTCACCATAGAGATCAACTATGCTAACCCAGACCAGTGGAATTACCTAGAAGCTGGCCCAGAGGATTGTGAACAAACGAAATGGTGGTTGTTTTACATTTGGGGCTAGTTTGATATGCAACAATAGATAACTGATAGAACAGATAACTGCTTGCTTTTTGTATTATGGACAGGTAGAAAACACAGTGGTGCCGTGTACAGCTTCAAATTAACAAGTTATATCTTGTTTCTTGCCACCAAGATGTAATTATCCTTTAACTTCCTTTATTCTCCCCTATGTGTTTTTTTTTTTTTATCTCAGCCATCAAAAAAATGTGTATCCAAAATCTCAAACCACCCAAGAAAGCCCAATGAAACGAGGGGAAAATTTAGAAACCAGAAAAAAAGAGTTGTTAAGTACATATATTAAGTGCTATCATTGTCATTGATCTACTACTTAATCTGATCATAATGCCTGTATATATTTCTAGAACCTCAGAAAGCAAATGTGCTTTATAGAATCATATGAATTTTAAACAATAACCATTATAAAAACTAGCTACTCAGAAAGTTATAAAAGAACTTAATACAAAAAGTACATTTACAGAGCTTTGTAATTTAAAACGATTTTAGCTTTTGGTAATAAGAAAATTATTGGAAAATGATGAGTCCATCATAATTTAACTACTTAAGAAAAATAACCAAATCACTGTTCATTTGATTATATCTTCTTCTGCCAGGTAATGTTTCATAGACTTCTAAGTCTTAGCTCTGGTCAATAAATAATATCAATTATTATAAACCATGCTGTGAATTTCATAATATCTACTGGTATTTTTCATTATTATAACTGCTATGGTCACAAGCACCAAGAGGATCTTAAAAAAAATCAAGAAGTTGTCTAAAGTCTTACAGTAAATCTCTCAGAGAAAAGAATCAAAACCACATCCTTATGTGGTTCATTTTTGCAAATCAAAGTATTCAACTCTAAGCCTTTTAAATGTAGAATGAACTAAAAGAATCTTTACTTGCAAGACATATCTTTATCTAGTGTCTTTTTTTCCCTTGGAGAAAATTATTCACCTGTACCAATAGATTGCATTGCTCAAACAAGCTTTGTTTCTGTTCTGGGTAGAGAAACCCCAGAAAGTAAATATCTATGTAATAGTATATTTACAGCTCTATCCAATAGGGTTTGCTTTGTTTTCCTTCTTTTTCATTTTTATATTTATGGTAGGCTATGGCCAGCCTGCCTTAGGCCAGATGATAGCATTAAGAAACAGAATACAAAACTAGATGACACTGGCAAAGCAAGAATGGTAGAATGACCTTACTGGTAACAGGGGAGACGTTTAATTACAATCTGGACCTGTCCCCAGGCTAATTTTTTTTTTTTTTAAAAAGTCTGCTCTCATGATCTGCTTTAACATGATAGATTCCTTACTCTATAGGAGCTGCACTGACCACTGAACTTGGAGTGTGCCCTCAGGAGGAACAGGGCAGGCAGCAGAACTGGCCCACACTTGAATGTTGATCTCTTTTATTGTTTGCTTGCTAAGTGATTAATAAAATGAAAGAGAGCATCAGCCAAGTATAAATGGTCACTCTAAAGTGTCCTCTAACCTGGATCCACCATCCCCACCTAGCAAAAAGTATCCTCACATACTACCTTAGAGCTACTTTGCAACTTCTTCAATTGGTTGGGCTTTCTGCTTTCTAGCACCTCTTTCCATGGCATGACTATAATCACGGCGAGCATATTAATAGCATTATCTAGCCCTAAGATACACCCAAATGTAGCATTATACTGTTTTAACCCTCTCCTCTCAAAATAATAATAATTTACAAACTTTATATATACTCACTATTTTCTGTGTCTATGGAAATTAACTGGGACTCTAATATAATGTATTATTTATATTGCTCCTAGAATTTAAGACCTCTGGTGCTTTGAGTGTTGTAGTTTACAAAATTATCTTTTCCCAATATCATATGACAAATAGGTCACCACAATCCTTCTCCTAAACTAAGTAATGTGAAAAATGAAACAAGATAGTAAGACTTAAGACCTGAGACCTGTGAGAACCAGACTAGGAGGGGAATAAAGCCTTTTGCTCTAAAGTTTACAGTCTGCTAGGCCTTGAGTTGAATATTTGTTTTGTGTGAACAACTTAAAGATTGTGAAAGTCATATGGAAATTAAGCACATATAAGAACAATAATTAGCAATAATGATTTTTTGTTGTTTAACAGCAAGTGACTAAGATACACTAGAAATTTTGTGCATGAATCAAACAGTACAAAACTAAATCAGGGACATGGGATAAACTACTTATTGAAAGTAAGCTCTGGATTTAGCTCCTGTTTTTCCTGGCAACCAAGGCAATAAGGAAAATACAGTAAATACAGATTTCATTGTTGGACAAATGGGAACATCAAAGTGCATTTTGACAGCAAACACATTCTTCACACTAAAGTCTGGGCAACACCCACACTGTGCTTCGCAATATAAGGTTATCATAATGAACAGTGTTTTCAGATTTGATTTTGTAAAAGATATATAATCATTCTTCAAAAGACCATGTCTTATAATAAGCCTTGGAAGGTAAAGTCCAGGATGTGAAACTAAAAGATAATATAAAAAAGGCCTTTGTATAAGCAACTAAAGTAATATCATCCAGATATTTTAATTATCATGCTCTAAATTAATAGAAGGAATACATTTAGATAAACTACTCTCTAAAGAGGATGACATAGTTGACCTGCTGCTTAAGACTCTGTTTTAGACACCAGATGTTTGCACAGAGATTTTGGCAAGTGCTAGATTACATATGATTCAAAGTTCAATTTTCTATTTCTATTTCTATAGAATTTTATCCTGTAAAATGGTTACAAGAGCAATATCTTATATTTTTATAGATCTGTATATTTTATAAAACTTTCATATGATCTCATCTTATCTAAAAAATTTTGGATTATAGACATTTTATTTTCCATTTTACAGACAAGCAAACTGAGGCCTTTAGAGAAAAGTGGATTGCTCCAGATCATTTTATTTACCAAACTGGCATTAAGTATCTATTCACTACCTTTTTTTTTTCCTCCATTCTAGGCACTGTGTTTGCAATGGAGATATACTGATAAGTGATGGCAAGACAGATGTGGTCTCTAAGCCAGGCCCACCACATAAATTATTCCTTCCTCTATCAGGTTATCTGACTTCCACTGCAAGGCCCAGCATACCCTTCATCTCCAGGCCAAGACAAATTTCTACAGAGAGATCTGAGATACAGCACCGAAGAACATATACTGAAAATGTCTCTAATATTGGTAAAGACTAGTCCCATTTTTCACCTGATTTCTTCACATCGTTGTGAATGTAAACAGCACAATCTCTAGAGGTAAATTCTTATATTCAAGTCTGTAGTCGGCCACTAACCAACTTTCCAAAATATGAGAATATTACTTTACATACCCAAGATTCAATGTCCTCATCTGTAAAAAGTGGATATTAACAATATCTATCTCAAAGGATTTTCATGAATATCAGATCTAATATTTTACTTAAAACATTAGGCCCACAATAAAACAAAGCGCTTATTATTACATTAGTCCCTGCCAGTAGCACAGCAGCACATGTGAATCTCAGCTTACATTAGAAGTTAATTTTCTCCAACTCAACTTAATTACCTACTCCAAATCTATTCTGCTCAGATGGCTAAGCACTTAACCTCAGTTCTCATCCCTACACCAGGGTTATGCTAGGGGCCTGGAGCCCTCTGTAGTGGCAAGCTCTGGGTTAGGGAGGAGGCTGGAGAAATAAGGTCCTCTGTCAGCAGCGACTCTGTTAATTGCCCTTACCTTCTGTGATACACTTGTGGCTGGGAAATCGTGGTCGTGGCTGCCTTGGATTCTCTCTTCTGAGATGTCCGCCGACACCATCTCTCTCTTAGGCTTTGCTATCTCTCTCTTCTAGGACCCACATATTTCCATGTGCTCTTCCTTCTATTTTTCCACAGCCCAGACTAATTTCCTTTCAGACAAGAAAAATATCCTTTTCCCATCATCGTATTAGTTTTAAATCCTCTTCCTAATTTAGGGTTTAATTTTTTAGAGAAAAAAAAAAAGCCACAAAAACTCTTTCCATCTTTCCCCATCCATCTTCTAAATAAATGAAAGGGGGAAAACATAAACTCTACTGTCTCAAAATGTTATTTGATGTAATACTTCTGGTCCTTCAGAGTTGAGACCCCGCATTGCTATGTTCCTAGCCCAGGCGCCTTCATCCAGAGGCCTCTTTATAGGGCGCCTTCAGCTGCGGCCTCTTCCAGGTGCCTCTGCTGAGACGGCATTATGGGAAGGGGAAGCGTGAAGACACTTCTCCCCACTCTGACTCAGCGCTCAGTACTTTTCCACTGTTAGTCCTTCTGTCAGTCTGTCTGTTTTTCTCTCTCTCTTCCCAGCCCACAGCGATATAAAATGTCAGAAGCCTTTTGTTTAGAGCGCCATCAGGAGTGAGACATCCCCCACATGGGCGCTGATCTACCTGATCCCCACCTGGTGACATTCCATGGGGAAAAATGAAACACTGGGAGAGCCAGCACTCTCTCCTGTTTAACCTCTTGCTTATACTTTCACAGTAAGTGATTAAAGGTGTGACTGTTGCTCTCATTTTGGTTTGTTTACCCCTGGCAGCTCTGGCTTAGGCCAGCTCTTGACAACCGCCCGTTCTTAGAGCAGGTCTGGACTTCTGTCTGTTGCTATGTTCCCCAGAACCATATTCCCTCTACTTTATTCAACTTCTTTACACCTGAGACTGTTTCTGTGGCCTCTTTTCCACTCCCTTGTATAAATCTGAATTCAGGTCCCAGGATGGTCTGCCCTGGCCCTCTGCAGACAACAGGAACCTCAGCGGTGTGGCCTTGAAGTCACAATATGTCCTAGAATAAGGATGCTCTCCCAACTCCACCATTTCTCATCTACAAAAAAATTACATGTCCTTTAGATACCATAAAATTTCCTTTGTGTTTTGGAAACAGATGAACCAAATTATATGAACCTATTATCTGAAAGAGGTTTTTTTTAAAATTAATTTATTTATTTATTTATTTATTTTTGGCTGCATTGGGTCTTCATTGCTGCACATGGGCTTTCTCTAGTTGCGGCGGGGGGGGGCTACTCTTCGTTGCAGCATGCAGGCTTCTCATTACGGTGGCTTCTCTTGTTGCGGAGCACGGGATCTAAGCACATGGGTTTCAGTAGTTGTGGCACAAGGGCTCAGTAGTTGTGGCTCACGGGCTCTAGAGCACAGGCTCAGTAGTTGTGGCACATGGGCTTAGTTGTTCTGTGGCATGTGGGATCTTCCCAGACCAGGGCTCGAACCTGTGTCCCCTGCATTGGCAGGTGGATTCTTAACCACTGAGCCACCAGGGAAGTCCTTGTGTTTTAAATTGTTTTCCCTCCCAGGAATTTCTCATGTAGTTTGTTGTGTTGAATTTTGTATTTGCTTTAAAATCAGAGAAATGTGTGTTCTGATCTCAGCTCCTCCACTTCCTAGCTCTAAACTCCCTGAGTTTCCATTTTAATGTGAAAACAGTTATTAATATCCCCACAGGATTGTTAGTAAGTAAAATCAGATAGCATATGTAATATACCTAGGAATGCACCTACCCCATTGTATACACTCAACAAAGGTTAATAGCATTTTGTTTCCTAAGTTGAGAGTAAACAAATATGCATTACAAAGATGACTAGAATTTTTATCTGAAGAGAAGGAGTGTTATTAATTTATTGTTATCTTATCAATAAAATAACCTGTTGATCTGTTGATTTTTGATGTCACTCTATTCTAAAGTGTCCAGCACAGTGAATTATAAATACACTCTCAAATGGCATTTTTAAAAAATTGAGATGTAATTGACATATAACGTATGTTAGTTTCAGGCGTACAACATAGTGATCCAATATTTGCATATATTGTGAAATTATCACCACACTAAGTCTAGTTAACATCTGTCACCACACATAATTACAATTTTTTTCCTTGTGATGAGAAATTCTAAGATCTACTCTGTTAGGAAATTCCAAATATATAAACAGTGTTATTAACTATCAATAAATGGTATTTTGAATTACATTTTAGATAGATTATTTTGCTTATTTAGGTGTTGAAGAATAATTCCCCCAAAAAACATTGTTAGTAGAGTTGACATGAAAATTTTTTCATGATACTAATAAGGTGACAGCTATAACTACATTTTAAGTCCACATTTATTTATTAATAATAAAGCATGTCATCAGCATACAGAAGAATCTAGGCCTTTCTACATACTATGATATGGAGAAATCATTTTGGTTACTTTATGTCAATTATGTCAGTATCTGCAGATCTAAGTTGAAAGAAAGAGAGAATCAGAAATCACCCAGTTCTGTACCATGCTAAATTAAAACACAAAGTCTAAAAGACCTCTTTCCCACTATGAATCTTGATAGTATTAAGGTAGTAGATTTGAAGAATAATTACACCCTTAGCCAAAACTATAAAGCTTGAACAAAAGACTTATCCAATATATGGAATTGATGAAATGACAACAGATGTTTTAAATAGTTTTATCAGCTTTGTCATTGAGATGAGAAGCAGAGTATGGTGGTCATCCTTAGTAGAATTCCATCTAAAAATTTAATTGCAACCAACAACAATATAATCAACTCGTTAATAAAAATAACTTGCTAAAAAAAAAATAACTTGCTAAGAAAAATAATATCTTAATGGATATAAATTAAAATAGTTCTAGAATTTAATGTGATGGGTCAGATATCTTTTGGGAGTCAACCTCAAACCAGGCTTTCAGCTCCAGGGAGTGAATGAGCTTTCTATAATTACTGATCTCTGGATCATGCTTCCTTCTCACTTTTATTCATCCAGCAATAGGCGCAGTAGGGGCTTCCTGTAATTATTGAAGTCTAAGTAATGCCACAGTCCCCCCCATTTGCTTTCTAAACCCTTCCAATACTATTATAACCAATTTCTTGTAATAAATTCTTATCTGTTTGAATATGTACAATAGTTTCTGTTTTCCTGTCTGGACAATGACAGATGTACCGTGGGTGATATCTACCATCATGTGATCCATACCTACCTGAAGGGGATTACATCTAAGAGGTTAGGAATAATATTTGTTGATTTGAAATTAAATGAATTTAATCTTATTGGTTTACAAAGTAATTTCCCAAACATTATTTTATTTGATTCTTACAATGCTTGAAGGGTAGGGTAATAAGTAATATTTTAAAAATATGTAAATTTTTATATATGAGAATCAAGAGTTTAATTGACCTCTTAATGATCATATAGCTAATTCATTTATGGTATCACTATGATAACTATGGTATCAGCAGCATCCTTAGCTGTAAGCAACTGAAACTGAATCTGGATATTTTAAGCATAAAAATAACATACTAAAAAAATAGTGGGTAACTCATAGAATTATTGGACGGCTCTGGTACCAGGCTTTGAAATAGGCAGGAGCAAAGTGATGCTGGACAGCAAATTGACTAAACACTCAGATACCAAACCCGTGCTACCTGAGTTTGAATCTCAACTTTGCCACTTAATAGCTGCCTGATTTGAGGCACACTGCTTTTTTTTTTTTTCTGTTCTTTTTTACTTCATCTGTGCAATGAGGGTAAAAATAGTGCCTATCTCAGATAATTTTTATAAAGCATAGATGAATTTAACCAGTGTAACGTGTTTAGAAGAGTGATATCTCTATAAATATTAAAATGAACAAATGAAAATCCTGCCAGTCTGAGGATAACAACCACTCTATCTCCTCTCCATTGGTTTCATACTTTCTATCGCCAGACATTGGATGCTGCGGCTGGCACCGCGGCACATTTACACCTGGGAACACATGGCTTTCCCCTCCACGGCCAGGTTGAATACTCTACTCTCCCTGCCCCCATTACCACACCCTGATTGTTAATGAAAAGTCACATTCATGCCTTAACTGGCATAAAGCTCAAAAGATATTGCTCAGGTTCTATAATTGCAGGTAGGTTCTATGCAACAAAGGCACACAGGGTAGAAAATTCCCTGAATATAAGAAGGGGGTTCATATGCTGGGCCGACCAAAAAAAGGGAAGGGGGAGAAAGAGAAAGAAGAAGAGGAAGAAGAAGAAGAAGGAGAAGGAGAACAAGGAGAAGAAGGAGACCAAGGAGGAAGAGGAGGGGGAAGAGGAGAAGAAGGAGGGGAATCCAGGGAGGAGGGGGGAAGGGGGAGGAGGAGTGGAGGAGGAGAAGATGAAGGGGAGGGGGGGAGGGGAAGGAAGAGGAGGGGGAAGGAAGAAAGAAAGAGACAAATGTCCTCTATAGCTATTTGGTACCAAAGCCTGGGTTTTTATCTGAGGATGAAAAGATGAAGAAGATATCATTACTACATATTAACAGCAGGCATTTAGGAGTGGGAACGGTACCTTACTCATCTTTTACATGACCAAACAATTTAATCCTATGGACCAGCCCATAATTACACATTTCCTTTAGAATTCATATCCAAGTTCTGCATGTGGATAAACTTTGAACAGGTTAGATTGCATTTTTCTTTTCTCTTTTCTTTTAACATCTAACTTTACTCAGTTTCCCCATGTTTCTTGACTCTAATAAAAAAGAGCTGATAGAGTGAGTCAAAATAGAGAACTTCTTTTGTCATGCAACAACCAGCAAACTCAATGCGTCATGTAAAATCGTTGGGTAATATCTTATTCTCCCCTGGAAGATTGTTTCCTCACATCAAAGTTTTCAGTCCAGGTGAGCTTTATTGCACATAAATAGGACTTAACAACTCTCCTTTCATTCTCTTTTTTCACTCTCTTCTCCCAATAAATGAAACCAATAGGGAGTATCTTGTATTCATAGCACATATGCACAGAATGTGAATCTATGAGGATGAGTCTGATTTATTTACAAACATAATGGTACTTAAATATACAAATAAGTGCTGTAACAGTTGTCTCCTTTGAGTCTATATGCTATTTTAATGATGCTATTTGTGTTCAATCACATATGGAACTTTCAGAAATTACCTTCTCAATCAGTTTAGAGCCTAAAATGTTATTCTCTTTTCTCTAAGTGAAATTTCAATTTTTTACCAACTGTATAAAAATATTACCCAAATAATATAGTGTTTAATTATATAATTTATCAGACTTGGTTGTGTATAACTTTTGCATATTTAAAATAATACGAATCCATATTATAAAAATGTATTTTCCCCTAAAAAGGATTTTTAAAAATATTACTGGCTTTGGAAATAATTCCTAAGTATAAATTTTACTGTGTGACTTTTTGAAACCAGTGTCATTTGATTGTACCAAACTTCGTGGTTGTATTATTCATAATATATAAAATGAATTGCTTTTCCTTAACACACACATAATCTGAAACTGATTTGTTTAAGGTCATGTTACATCCTATGTAACACATTCTTTTAATTCTGGTTTCTAGTTATTTCACAATACATACTTACCAACAAGAGAAATATAAAATACATGGCAAGAAAGAAATGGAAAGAAAATGGAATAGAGAAAATAAATGATATAGTCCCACCATTACATAGGCAGCTATTTAACCCCAGAACCTTCACGCCTCCTGGCTAGATTTCTCTGAGACAACAACTTGAAGACTAATTCCATTTCCTTAGAACTCTCTAAAAGCTTCAATTAAATTGTGTACATACACAGAAGCTGAACCAAAGGTCACCTACCCAAGCAAACAGGGAAAACACATAATTGTAAAACATTCAATAAATGTGTTTTAGACAACTACAGAATGAGCCAGGTTAACCTCCAAATTATACAGTAGAGTAGGGAGCTAGCCTAGAAAGCTGGCACATATTTGTTTTCCCTACTTCGACCTCCCTCTTTCTAATAGAGGCTATGATGTTTCTTAATCATTAAGAAATTCCCATTATTATTTAATGTGCTTCTTTAAATTCCAATGAATCATGTCCATTAGCTTCATCTAGATAAGCACCTTAATGAATATATTATAATTATAACTGGCTTTGGATTCTTAAAACCAAAAAAAAAAGTCAAGCATTAAATGAACCTTTAAGTACCTGATGTCCTATATTGTGCTTAGGTCACTGAAATATGTACCATTCTGTAATCAAACAAAAACCCATTTCAACAAATTTAAGAAGGAAGACAAATAAATGGATAGGTAGAACAAAAAATGTCTTTTCACGGCAATTGTTCCTACAATATTTGGAAGAGCAGAAAGCTGTCACTTTCTCCAACTTTATTTGCAATATTTCTGTAGCCAAACCTATTTTGTCTACATTATTTGTTGGTGAAGTTATTTGTTTTTGCAAGGCCATGGCAATAAAAAGAAATAGAATATAACTATAGTGCATCACATTGCAGGCCTACTGTTTTATTATCTCACAAGTGTGACAATAGAAATAGAGCTTATATTTTAGAAAGTTAATTCATATTTCAAGGTACATAAGTATGCACAGTTTTACAAGCAAATATTGAACACTTATTGCCCAATGACTAGAAAAAAAGAGGGAAAATGTTGAGGAGGGGTTTAAGCAACATTTTAAAAATAAATCAAAGACTAAATATGTGAAAATAGAAGGTCACATCGTTATAAGTTGATATGTTCCATTTAGAATGTGTTCTCTAAAGATTTTTGAAGGCCTGGGCATTCCTATATTTAAAGAGTAAGGCCTCATACAAGATAAAGAACTGGCATGAACTACTTGTTTCCTCTGATGAAATTAATCTGGAGAAGCCATAGAAGCCAAACAAAACATGGACTTAAACCAGGAATTAAAATTAAAAACAACAAAAAAACCCATAGCAACAATAGAAATGTCAAACCCCTGGGGAGATAGACCATTTTCTGGAACTGGTGTGTACTAGATGCAGGAAGAATAAGGATCAGTGTGACAACCTAGGCGCAAGGATAGTCATAGAGGTTTACATTCTGTTCTTGCCTCTCCCCCAGCAGATTCTAGAAAATTATACTGGGCCCTTCACCAGAGCAATCCAGACTTAAGCATGGAAGTCCATGGGAGAATTATCAGGTGATCAAAAGTCCTATTCCCTACGAAAGGAGTTGAAGGAAACAGAAGAGGACTGACCAGAAAACCATGAGAATTCACTCCTCCACAATGTCCTGTTCAAATACCGATATGATTGAATTACAGCCTGGAGACAGTGGCTCTCACAAAGCTGCTTCTCTTTAAGGGTTTATAATGAAAACCTCACCCAAGACAATTCTTGGTATATTATGGCTATGGAGTCATTCACTCCAGCATTCAGTGTTCCCTTCTTCCTAAACTCCATGAGTCCAACACAGACTAATGCCTGTCTTTAGCCCTTTTCATACACAATCCAGATAGTGTAGCTGACACTCCTACCTAGAGGAGCATGAAGTCACACCTGAGGTACATAACTACCTTAAATATAAAATGGCTTACTGGAAAACATATCATTCAAAGTAGAGTTACTGCAATCGACACACAAATAATTTTAAATGATAATGACATATAATTTATTCTTAGGAGATAAGAAGCAATATAAGCAAAATTAAATCAGAAAGAAAATACAACAACCAATCAAAAAGAAGAAAAATTAGGTGAAACAAATGAAACAATGTATTAGATAAGCAAGTAGAAAGGTGAAGCCTGATGAAGAACATGAGTTAGAAGATCCGATGCATGACAAACATAGCAGAAATGAATAAAGAGATATAGAGACATACAGAAGGAGATAGATATGCTGATATCAGATAATATCATTCCCAGAAGATAAAAGGCATAAGAAAAGACAGGTAAAAGATGAAAAATGCCAGCTTTAAATGATCTATACATTAAAAAAGAGGATGGCTAAGGTGAACTGTAAAAACACCAAAGACAAAAGAAAATTCTATAAGCCTACCGAAAGAGATCACCTACAAAAGTACAAGGATCAAAGAATTTCAGAAGTCAATGGATACAGGAAGAGAGTATAATATTTCTAAAATATTAAAAGAAAAGGGTATTGAGCCAACAATTTGATATTATAATTTAAATGGATGATATAATAACAACAACAATAACAACAACAAAAATCCCTGACATACAAGACAATGTGCCATACAGGGCCCTGAATTGGAAGCTCTTTTAGAATAAAGACTCAAATAATAAAGAAACTTTGAAAACTAAATATTTTAGCTGGTATTTGAGCTGCAATCAATGTGTTTATAAAGTCCTATTCTTTTCATTCCACCATGTTGACTCTAAAATTAAGAGTAACGTTATCCAAGCTTTAAATGATACATTAAACAAGATGGACTTAATTGATATTTATAGGACAATCCACCCAAAAACAACAGAATACACATTTTTCTCAAGTGCTCATGGAACATTCTCCAGGATAGATCATATCTTGGGTCACAAATCAAGCCTTGGTAAATTTAAGAAAATTGAAATCGTATCAAGTGTCTTTTCCAACAACAACGCTATGAGACTAGATATCAGTTACAGGAAAACATCTGTAAAAAATACAAACACATGGAGGTTACACAATACACTACTTAATAACGAAGTGATCACTGAAGAAATCAAAGGGGAAATTAAAAAATACCTAGAAACAAATGACAATGGAGACACGATGACCCAAAACCTATGGCATGCAGCAAAAGCAGTTATAAGAGGGAAGTTTATAGCAATACAAACCTACCTCAAGAAACAGGAAACATCTCGAGTAAACAGCCTAACCTTGCACCTAAAGCAATTAAAGAAATAAGAACAAAAAAACCCCAAAGTTAGCAGAAGGAAAGAAATCATAAAGATCAGATGAGAAATAAATGAAAAAGAAATGAAGGAAACAATAGCAAATATCAATAAAACTAAAAGCTGGTTCTTTCAGAAGATAAAAAAATTGATAAACCATTAGCCAGACTCATCAAGAAAAAAAGGGATAAGACTCAAATCAATAGAATTAGAAATGAAAAAGGAGAAGTAACAACTGACACTGCAGAAATACAAACGATCATGAGAGATTACTACAAGCAACTCTATGCCAATAAAATGGACAACCTGGAAGAAATGGACAAATTCTTAGAAATGCACAACCTGCTAAGACTGAACCAGGAAGAAATAGAAAATATGAACAGACCAATCACAAGCACTGAAATTGAAACTGTGATTAAAAATCTTCCAACAAACAAAAGCCCAGGACCAGACGGCTTCACAGGAGAATTCTATCAAACATTTAGAGACGAGCTAACACCTATCCTTCTCAAAGTCTTCAAAAATATTGCAGAGGGAGGAACACTCCCCAACTCATTCTACGAGGCCACCATCACCCTGATACCAAAACCAGACAAAGATGTCACAAAGAAAGAAAACTACAGGCCAATATCACTGATGAACATAGATGCAAAAATCCTCAACAAAATACTAGCAAACAGAATCCAACAGCACATTAAAAGGATCATACACCATGATCAAGTGGGGTTTATTCCAGGAATGCAAGGATTCTTCAATATATGCAAATCAATCAACGTGATACACCATATTAACAAATTGAAGGAGAAAAACCATATGATCATCTCAATAGATGCAGAGAAAACTTTTGACAAAATTCAACACCCATTTATGATAAAAGCCCTCCAGAAAGTAGGCATAGAGGGAACTTTCCTCAACATATTAAGGCTATATATGACAAACCCACAGCCAACATCATCCTCAATGGTGAAAAACTGAAACCATTTCCACTAAGATCAGGAACAAGACAAGGTTGCACACTCTCACCACTATTATTCAACATAGTTTTGGAAGTTTTAGCCACAGCAATCAGAGAAGAAAAAGAAATAAAAGGAATCCAAATCGGAAAAGAAGAAGTAAAGCTGTCACTGTTTGCAGATGACATGATACTATACATAGAGAATCCTAAAGATGCTACCAGAAAACTACTAGAGCTAATCAATGAATTTGGTAAAGTAGCAGGATACAAAATTAATGCACAGAAATCTCTTGCACTCCTATACACTAATGATGAAAAATATGAAAGTGAAATTAAGAAAACACTCCCATTTACCATTGCAACAAAAAGAATAAAATATCCAGGAATAAACATACCCAGGGAGACAAAAGACCTGTATGCAGAAAATTATAAGACACTGATGAAAGAAATTAAAGATGATACAAATAGATGGAGAGATATACCGTGTTCTTGGATTGGAAGAATCAACATTGTGAAAATGACTCTACTACCCAAAGCAATCTACAGATTCAATGCAATCCCTATTAAACTACCACTGGCATTTTTCACAGAACTAGAACAAAAAATTTCACAATTTGTATGGAAACACAAAAGACCCCGAATGGCCAAAGCAATCTTGAGAACGAAAAGTGGAGCTGGAGGAATCAGGCTCCCTGACTTCAGACTATACTACAAAGCTACAGTAATCAAGACAGTATGGTACTGGCACAAAAACAGAAACATAGATCAGTGGAACAGGATAGAAAGTCCAGAGATAAACCCACGCACATGTGGTCACCTTACCTTTGATAAAGGAGGCAAGTATATACAGTGGAGAAAAGACAGCCTCTTCAATAAGTGGTGCTGGGAAAACTGGACAGGTACGTTTAAAAGTATGAAATTAGAACACTCCCTAACACCATACAGAAAAACAAACTCAAAATGGATTAAAGACCTAAATGTAAGGGCAGACACTATCAAACTCTTAGAGGAAAACATAGGCAGAACACTCTATGACATAAATCACAGCAAGATCCTTTTTGACCCACCTCCTAGAGAAATGGAAATAAAAACAAAAATAAACAAATGGGACCTGATGAAACTTAAAAGCTTTTGTACAGCAAAGGAAACCATAAACAAGACGAAAAGACAACCCTCAGAATGGGAGAAAATATTTGCAAATGAAGCAACTGACAAAGGATTAATCTCCAAGATTTACAAGAAACTCATGCAGCTCAATAACAAAAAAACAAGCAACCCAATCCAAAAATGGGCAGAAGACCTAAATAGGCATTTCTCCGAAGAAGATATACAGATTGCCAAAAAACACATGAAAGAATGCTCAACATCATTAATCATTAGAGAAACGCAAATCACAACTACAATGAGATATCATCTCACACCGGTCAGAATGGCCATCATCAAAAAATCTAGAAACAATAAGTGCTGGAGAGGGTGTGGAGTAAAGGGAACAATCTTGCACTGTTGGTGGGAATGTAAATTGATACAGCCACTATCGAGAACAGTATGGAGGTTCCTTAAAAAACTAAAAATAAAACTACCATACAACCCAGCAATCCCACTACTGGGCATATACCCAGAGGAAACCATAATTCAAAAAGAGTCATGTACCAAAATGTTCATTGCAGCTCTATTTACAATAGCCAGGACATGGAAGCAACCTAAATGTCCATCATCGGATGAATGGATAAAGAAGATGTGGCACATATATACAATGGAATATTACTCAGCCATAAAAAGAAATGAAATGGAGTTATTTGTAGTGAGGGGGATGGAGTTAGAGTCTGTCATACAGAGTGAAGTAAGTCAGAAAGAGAAAAACAAATACAGTATGCTAACACATATATATGGAATCTAAGGCATAAAAAAAAAAAAAAAGGGCATGAAGAACCTAGTGGCAGGACAGGAATAAAGACACAGACCTACTAGAGAATGGACTTGAGGATATGGGGAGGGGGAAGGGTAAGATGTGACAAAGTGAGAGAGTGGCATGGACATATATACACTACCAAACGTAAAATAGATAGCTAGTGGGAAGCAACCGCATAGCGCAGGGAGATCAGCTCTGTGCTTTGTGACCGCCTTGGGGGGTGGGATAGGGAGAGTGGGAGGGAGGGAGATCCAGGAGGGAGGAGATGTGGGAACATATGTATATGTATGACTGATTCACTTTATTATAGAGCAGAAACTAACACACCATTGTAAAGCAATTATACTCCAATAAAGATGTTTAAAAAAAGAGTAACGTTATCTATTTTTGATGTCTTTGTATTAAAAATATGGTAAAGCAGCAAAAACTAGAACAGTGGTTTTAAGTTTTTAGTAGGATTTAGATAATTATTTAAAATTCAATTCACTTAAATTATATAATTTCTTTACATATTAATCACAGCACATTTCATTATAAGATTATAACTTTATGATCATTGTATAAATCAATATGTGTCTGAGAATGAATGTGAGATACCCAAAATAATTAGGGGCAGCTAACTTTCCAATTGAATTGGCTATAGCATTTATGTAGCCCTTATCATGTGCAAGACATTGTGGTGGTACTTAATGTGGGTGAGGGGAGATAATGGTTATACTACAATGGTGATAAAAAGGATAAAGGGATAAATAGTCATTTTAACTGTCCCCCAGTCCCCCTAAGTAAATCTGATTTGTTCACCATCAAAATAAATCTAAATACAACTACTTCTCACAAGTCCGCTGGCACCATCCTGTTCCCTTATCACTGCTCCTATAGCAGTGGTCTTCTAACTATTTTCCCTATATCTAAACTTCTCTTCCTTCTATATAATTTCCCAGAGTGATCATTTTAACAGTTTTGGACAGATGGGAGCATTCTCCTACTCAGTCTACTCAGTGGCAGCTACTACTCAGTGGCTACTACTCAGTCCTATTCAGGGGCTTCCCATACATTGAAATAAGCATGTTTCATGTTCACTGTTCTAACTGCTGACATGTGCTAACCTATTTGTTCCTGAAACATACCTATGTTCCTGATGAGTAAACTAAAGCATAAAGAAATGAAGCATCTTACCCAAAGTCACCTAACCAGTAGGTAGCAGTCAACTCTGGAGCAGAGGTGCTTCAGCTGGGTCTAAACTGCCTGATTGATGAATGCATGCTTCTCCACTATCTTTTTTCTTTTGCCCTCTTCATATTAGACTCCCACGCCTAGCTAGACACATGGATGCTTCAAATAAAGACCATACTGTCCAGCCTCTCTTGGGGCTAGTTGTGGTCATGTCCTGAAGTTATGGCCAAAAAGATGTAAGAAGAATTGTTCTAAGGAAGTTAAAAGAGAAACTTCCTCACCAGATATCTAGAGGGTGCCTTTGATCCTTCTTTTTTATCTCTTTAGTCTTCCTGATTGTTGTGATGCAGACATGATGGCAGGTGCTTGAGCAGATCTCTTGGAGCTAGCAGAAAAGACCTACACTTTAAGGAGACAGGGGAGTTAGAATGGGATTTGGTCCCTGATCATAACCAGCTCTGGATATCCTACCTCCAGACTTTTCTTACTTGAGGAAGAAATGAACTCTATCTTATTTATGCACTGTTATTTGTGTGATTTTTGTCTCATGTGGCCAAACTAATCCTACCTAAAAAAACCTTCAAGTAAAAATGTTGAGTATTTTAATTAGATATCAGAGGAGTTGTGGCCATTTACATTAGATATGAGTTATATGTATAGCCTGTAGTTATAAATAGCACATAGATACTATTCAAAGGCATGGAATGGATGAATATTTAGAATGCATACAGTCATCATTATCACATTTCTTAAATCAACCAATGAGATAAATGCATGGGTGAGATTATTATGTATAGGATATTATGGGAAAGCTAGATATATGTAATATGTTTCCAATTTCTGAGATTGATTATCAAACTAATAATAATAAAATATATATTAAAGACTTACTATGTGCTGGGCACTGCTACATATATCACAGGGATTGATTTATTTGATATTCACAATAACTCTAAGAGTCAGGTACTAATTTTATCTCCATTTGAGAGATACGAAATTGAGGCTCAGAGAGGCGAATAACCAACCAAAGATCAAAGCATGTGTAAGCATTGGAAGCTGGAGTCGAACCCCAACCATCTGACAGTGTGTACATACATATTTGATGCCTGTGTCAGAGACTGCATAATTCTGTTTTATCATGATTACTTGTTGAGTGTTCATTTTCCCTTAGTTTATGATACTCTCCAGGCCAACAAGCCATATGCAGTAGTAACTGAAAAGCCAGTAAAGTGCCTGTCACTGAAGAGTCACACTGATGGATTATTAATGGAACTGCGTATCTCAATTTTCACCTTCTTAAATACAACCAAAGGAATAGATTCTAAAGCCATTTCTATTCCCAACATTAAACACTTAAATTTCCACCAATTACATTCTGTTTTTAGGCTGAAGTAAATCTATTCCTTACCATCAGTGAAATGAACTAATGAGTAATTCACATAGTACCCTGCCTGACACAATCAAAAAATTATCCTGGAATTTTCATTTAAGAATGTAAATTTGTATACATTAAGGTTGAAAGTCTGATTTCAATAAAAACATGTAACTTGATTGCAAGATAATGTAAAGGAAAAGTTTCCTTTGGATAAAACCCTGCCAATAACACTTCTATGATGCTCATTGCTTTTAAAATATTAGAGCAGCATGATAAAAAATCAGACATTCTGTTTGGGTTTTGTGGATTTGTATCACATGAGCTTTCTTCCTCTTTTGAATCTATTTTTTGTTTTGTTTCATACAGAGGCCACTTTATTTATTCCAGCCAAGATTCAAAAATTCTGTGATTTTTGTTCATTGTTACCCATTTGCTTAGTTTTATACCCACTTTCATGCATATAACCACAGAGTCACACAGCTAGAATTTTGGAGATGCCAGTAAATTGCAGAGTCCCTTCCTGGTAAATAAGAGGCCACATACCACTCACTCCTCCCTTCTCTGGCTTTGTTTGCAGAGTCACATATGTGCAACACAACTGTTCTGTGCTGTCAAAAGTCAAATGCTTTCAGCAGTTGCCCTGGCTCAATTCCTACCTCCCAGCAGATGTATGAATATTTCCCCAGCCCTCCATCACAAATCAGAACCTGCATTCTGCCAAACAGAGCCAACGCATTCCAGACACAAATTCCGGAAACTGAAGAATGAGAAACTCATGGAATTGGATACAACCAAAATAAGTTCCCAGTGAGATATTCTAACCGTTACCAAGGTTCACCTGACACATTCCAGGTATAAGCATCACCAACAAGTGCCAGAAGCTGGGGGAAACACTGACAGAATGGAATAAAGAAGCTTCCCACAGCCCATTTAGAAAACCCTAATACATCCTCATGACTCCCACTTGCCAAAACATGAGCATGATGAACAAATGTGATGGATTATACACATTTAGATGAGCAAAATTTCCAAATGTGAGCATTAAAGAAAAAGTCGGAGAGATGGTTGGCATGGCATGATTTACAATTTTTTCTTTCTATAATGAGTTGTTTCAAGTTGGGACTATCTGTAGATCCGCAGATGATAGACACTTGATTTTATTCAGGCCTGGACTCTTTTCGTTTTTTTGATTTGGGCATTAGGTATACACTGCCAATCTCCACTAGTATCATTAGTTACACACATACTTCAGATTCCCCAGTTGGACCGCTTTCTAAAGTTTTTGGACAGACCCATACCTAATCTGTAGTAGCGGCAATGCTTTTAACAGCAGCTCTTTCCCATGTTCCATATTTTTCACCAACCTCTGAAAGATCAAAGCCATTAAGTACAGAGGAAGGGAGTCCAGGCCACCGCTGGAAAAAGCAAAAACAAAGGAAGGGGCCTCTTATTAAGTACTTAAATGCATCAGCACCATCCTAAGCATTTTACATGCATCAGGTAATTTAAACCTCTGAGCAACCTCCTAATATGGTTGTCATCATTATTGACATTTTTATCACAGATGAGGAAACTGAGTCCCAGAAAATTGAAGCTAACTGCCTAAGATCACAACAAGTAAGCAGTATGTCAGGATTCAACCCAGGCTGTCTCATTCCAGAGCCTCGTCTCTTAACTCCTATACTCTGCTTACTCTCATTCATAATGATAGCCAACATTATTTAAGCACTTTCTAGGGTTTTTCTAAATATTCTGCAGACATGGGGCCATGAGTAGCTGTCTCTTTCCAATTTGCTCAGCAGACTGGGAAAGAACCTTACTTTCCCAGATATTCGAGTCATGTAAAAGTGGTGGAAGCCAGTATAGCTGTCAGTCTACTTTTCCATGATGGACTTTAGGAATGAAGAGGCAAACATACGGTGTAGCTGGATGAAAACAGCGTCCTTGGTTCACATCATTAAGGCCATCAGTTAACCATGCCCCTTACAAAGCTAGGAAAAATAGTATAAAATTGGTCTTTCAATTCACTATGATTCACTATTTTGTTAATAATTGTTTTATCCCACTTGGCACTCTTTTCTTGTACGCCCAATTTAATATTTAAATATGAAGGGGAAACTACTTTGAGTCATCTGAAGGAAAATTTAATCTGAATGCAATGTGGTTCATGTTCGCTGTTTCTTTTTTTACTAAGATTATTCAAAAATGATTCAGATCATTGAGTTCAGAGCTCTGATTCAAATTATAACTGGAATGAGGAAATAGATAAGCAATCTCAATAGGTAGGGAAAAAAGGTAAAGATATAACTAGAGATGTAGCAGGATCAAGTATTGCTTTAAAAAAAAAATGATTTTCATGGCTTTTAGTATGTTAAACACTTAATAGAAATCTGCTGAGTCCACAACGTTAGGAAAGTTGAGGGTCTCATGGCCTGTCTGAGCATGAGTGAGAGCAAGACAAGGAGATAAAATTGTTCTTCATGGGAAAGTAAGAACAATGTTGAGGTTTGGAGTTTGGTGGCCTAGTGCAAGTAGCAAGGGTGTCAGGTAGAGAAAGAGGCCCAGGGAGTTGGTGATAAGCTGAGCTCTAATGAAGAATATAGCCATCAGGAAATTCCTTAGGGCATGGAAGAGATGATAAAATTTAGGACAGTGGTTTCTATTTGAATTTTGTTCTTCCTTGGGCTCTAATTACTCTTTGCTACCTCTTTGGTAAGTGTCCAGTCTACACAATAACCTCGTGTGAGTGGTGATTTAGGAAAATGAAGGGAAGGATCAAATTGGCTGGGTCTGGCCAGTCTGGTAGTTGTAGGAGCTTAGAGTGGTGATAAGAATGAGCTCAAATGGTGAAGCCAGATGCAGTGTCTTTTAGAAGAGGATTGCAAGCCTCCTGAAAGTGATGTGACCCTAGAAAGTTAGACCAAGAAAGACAGAGTAAAGATGTTTAAATAAAAAATAAAAAATAAATTAAAAAAATAAAAATAAATAAATAAAATAAAATAAAATAAATTTTTTTAAAATAAAAAAATTAAAATATAAAATAAAAATAAAAAAAATAAAAAAATAAAATAAAATAAAATAAAATAAAATAAAATAAAAAGAAAGATAGAGAAAAAAGGAAAGAAAGAGTGGGGGAAGGAGGAAGGGAAGGTAGAAGGAAAGGAGGGAGAGAAAAAGATAAAGAAAAAAGAAAAGAGAGTGCTTCTTTTTTAAGGAATTTAAATTATTTTAATAAAGGGGCTATAAAGGATGATGCCCACCCTCCCACCTCCCCCTACTGCCACAAATAACTATAGAAAGAGCCAGAGCAGATGACCCCCAAAGTATTCACTGCATCAAAACACAGACCCCGATCCCAAACTAGAAATATGATAATCACGTTATCATCTTTTCTCTAATAAAAACAATGACCTCAATCCAATGGTTTTATTCAAAACAGAGTAGAAAAAAATATTGCATTAGGCCTGTAATTGTTTAGCTTTGTCTGCCAACAACAAATAGAAGTATCATGTACATTAAGGAAAGGAAAAATATTTTAAACAGAGTTGACACTTTTAAAGTCTGGCTGTGCATCAGCTTTCATTTAGTGACCAGGATGTCCATGAGTGCATGCCTAAACGAAGTAATGAGAATATACTTTTGAGTTGAGGATGAAACTTTTTAGGTACATTAGAAAAAAATAGTCGTACAGACCAGTTTTTATCTAGAAGACAAACGAAGGGAGAAGGACACAGTGTTATGTTTACAAGTTCATGAAAACGAGAAGATATAGATGAAAACACAGCTTAAATAAAGTTAGTAAAAAAAAAAAAAAAGAAATTTTTTTAAAAAGAGGAGAGAAAGGAAAGAGTTTATTATCTGCAAATGTCTATTTTTCAAGACTTTTAGGGAGATAAAATGTAGGACAAGATAATAAGCAGAACTATCAGGCCATAACAAATAGACTGAACTCTATATATTTGTATTAGAAATGCACATCTTAGACTTCACCCATACCCCACATGGATGGTGTCTTAGTCTTTTTGGGTTACTATAACAAAAATACCATTGACTGGGTAGCTTAAACAACAGCATTTATTGCTCACAGTTTTGGAGACTGGAAAGTCCCAGGTTGAGGCACCAGCAGATACCGTGATTGGTGACAGCCCACTTTCTGGTTCACGGACAGCTGTCTGCTGTTGTGTCCTATGTGGAAGAAGGGGTGAAAGAGCTCTCTGGAGTCTCTTTTTATAAGGGCACTAACCCCACTCATGAGTGCTCCACCCTCATGACCTAATTAATCACCTCCAAAAGGCCCTGCCTCCTAATACCATCATCCTGGGAGTCAGGATTTCAACATATGAATTTTGGGATGACACAAACATTCAGTACATAACAAATGGTATCACATAAATAGACATGAAGTTATTGGTCAATTTCTAGTGAAGGACTGTACAGGCGAGTGAGAGGCTGTGATGGTTCATAGCCTGACTGTTCACAGGGTGGAGGTAAAACTGATTATTATTATAATTTAACAAGGAACTAGGCTCCTCCTAAGTGAAAACACATGTCATACAGTGGATATAACTTTTCTTGGAGTTTCATGTTATTTAAAAATGAAGAATTGTTTCCAGTCCTGTGTCCTGGCCCTTCCTTTACTCTAGTGACTGAGTGTTCCTGAAGACTCCATCTCTGAATCTCTAAGAGAGTATTGAGTACTCACTCCACCAGGAATATACATACACACTTTCTTTTCTAAGCTTCAAATATCACATGCCATCAGTTGAATATTCATCAACCCTGGACAGATTTAGTGTACCTTCTCAGTATATAAGACATATCTCTCACCTCTCTCTACACACTGTAATTTGGAAATGAAAAACTAAAAGTTCATAATCATTTAAATTGTATTTTACTCTTGACCCATGGTTGAAATTTTAGAATTGAAGCCACTAACTCTGTCTGTATGCCTATTGGTCTGTAATTCAGAGAGGGGAACCATACTCAATATCTTGTAATAACCTGTAATGGAAAAAAATCTAAAAAAGGTTAGATATAAATATATGTATAACTGAATCACTTTGCTGTATACCTGAAACTAATGCAATATTGTAAATCAACTATATTTCAATAAAATTTTTTTAAAAATTGTATTTTACAAATCTGTAACCGTAAATAATAATGCTATAGACCTTATTTCTGTCTCTACTATATTTAGGACTGTGTATGCACAACTACTTTGAAGAAAGGGTTGGTAGTTTCTACAAAATTAAACATGTCCTATAACACAGCAATTCTACTTCTAGATATTTTCCCAAGAGAAATAAATATATGTATATCTCCCTTCCCCAAAGACTTGTTAAGATAATCATAGCAGCTTTACCCAAAATCACCAAAAACTGTATACAACCCAATGTCCATGTGATACATTCATACAATGGAGTACAACTCAACAATAAAGAACCAGTACATACATACCCAACATAAATAAATCTCACAGACATTATGCAGAACCAAAGAAGCCATACCCAAATGAGTACATACTGTATGGTTCAATTTATGTGAATTTCTTGAACAGGAAAAATAATTTATGGTGAAACAATTCAGAATATTTGTCTTAGGGAATTGATTGCATTTGGAGAGGTAAGAGAACTTTCTGGATGATGCATTCTGTTGTTTGCCTACCCTTTCTTCTCCCTAATAAAATCTTTTAGTTTTAATTTAATTGTTAATTTATTTTTCGTTCATTCATTCATTCATTCATTCATTCATAGTTATCTATCTCATCCCTAGTTCCAGAGAGGGATCCTGATGACTGTAATTGTTGAAATGGCAACTCAAGTGGACCTAACATGCTTAAAAGATGGAATTACAATCCATTTTTAGGTTAGAGCCTTCTCTGTTGCTCTTCCACAGGACATGAACAAATAAAAATTACCTTAGGTATTCCTATCAGTTGTTTTAAGAATACAATGGGAACCAGTATCAAAGTGAAGTCTACAATTAGAATGATAGAACAGAGATGTAAAAAGTACTTGGGTTTTGGTTACAGTCTAGCCATTAACTAACTCTGTAGACTACCTTTCTCTGTACTTCTTCATATTGAACTTTATACATTTTATTAACTCTACAGCAGTCTCTGTGAGGTATTCTGCTACAGAAAGCCAAAGCATGCTAAATGGAATGGCTCCATTCTTCATTTGGGATTCCTGTAAAATTATTTAACTAAAAATATACTGGCACCTGGGTTTTGCTATTTTATCCTGCCACAAACAAGGTTTCCTTGATTTCAAGAAACTTTCCACACCCCAAACTTTTAGATTATGCCCTGTCCCAACGAATATCTAGATAAGAATGGTGGGAAATTAAATCTCTATGATCCCAAACCTGTTTCTCTTGCAGGTTTCCTCATTTATGTAAATGGTATCTCCATACTTCCTGTTGCTTCCGCCAAAATCTTTGGAAACATCATTGACTCTTCTCTTACATCCCACAAATAATCCATCAGGAAATAGTCTCAGTTCTGTCTTCAAAATATTTCCATACTATTGTCATGTAGGCTACTGTTCTTATTCTTAGTGCTGTACACTGAAGTTAAGAAATGACATGTCATGATTTTTCTATAAAATACCTTTAAATGAGTTCAGCTAAAAAAAAATTGAATGTGTATATACCCACATACTTACATATACACATAAATATAGGGATGTAAAGCAAGTATAGCAAAATAATAATAGGTGAATCTAGGTGAAAGATATTTGGTTGTTCATTTTACTAGTATTTCAATTTTTTATAGGTTTAAAATGTTAGAATATAAAGTTTGGGGAAATGCTGATTCTAAAATACACAATTTTTTTCCAGAATCTAACCACTTCTTACCATCGCCAATCAACCTTTCCTGCTTGTTCTTAGCCACTCTCTTCTCCTGCCTAAGCTGTCAAAGTAGCCTCATAACTCTTCTCTTCTGCTCATATGTCTCCATAATCTCTTCTCAATAGCAGCAATAATAATTCTCCTCAAAACTGTATCACATCATCCAATGCTTAAAATTTTTTTCAGTGGCTTCTTATCTCTGTCATAGTCAAAATTTTGACCATAACTATAAAGGCTCTAGTATCTGCCCTGGTCATCTCTGACTTTTGCTTCTCTGACTCTCTCTTTGGCCACTGTACACCAACTACACTGACCTTCTTGCCATTACTCTGAAAGTACATTCCCTCTTGCCTGCTCAGGATCTTTACATTTGCTATTTCCCCTGCCTAAAATGTCTTCATTTAGAGAGCTATGTGGTTGACTTTACCATTTCCTTCAAGTCTCTGCTCAAATGTTAACCGTTTGGTCAAAAATGTCTTGATCGCCCGCCACAAAGAGAGCTAGCTCTCCACCAAAGATGGATGTCCTCTTTTGTGGTGTAAAGCTGTTGCTGGTAAGTGGCTACCCAGACATGGACCACATTTCCCAAGTACCCTTGCATCCAATGAGACCATGTGATTGTATAATACTCAGTGAAATCAGTGAGGGAGGAAGTAAAGTCCATCACATTTATGCTGACCCTATAAACTCTCCTGTGAGACCTCTACACTTTCTCCTCTTACCAACCATCTAGATGTTGATGTTCCACGTGATATCAGGAGCCACACTTTGAAGATAGTGGAGGGTAGAGAATGACTTCAAAGAGCAGACCACCCCACTGTCACTACCACCATTTATACTTATATATGAACAAGAAACTTCTATTTGTATAAGCCACTGATGTTTATCTGCTACAAAAGCTACTATATACTTCAAATGATACATCATCCTATGTACAATAGAAAGCCCCTCATCTCCATCTAATACAGTCCATTTATCTGCTGTCTGTTTCCCCCAGTAGATCATAAATTGAATGATGCTAGATAACCTCTTGCTTTTGTGTGTTGTTCTTTCACCATTACTTGAGGCATGTACTTGCATCCACCTCACTGTCCACAATCTGCTCCTGTCACAGTCTAACCATGGCACTTCCTTACTTTTGGTTACTTGAAGGCATCCTTTAGCTCTCACATTTTTCTCAAATCCCGCTGCCTATCCATCAACAAATCTATTGGTTCTACCTTCAAAATATAACCAGAATATCACTATTTCTTACTATTTCCACTGTTACACCATCACCTGGGGGATTACTGCAAGAGCTTCCTGTGCTCTTTATGCTACTGCTATGCCCTACTTCATTCTATATATTTTTTTAAATTTTATTTTATTTTTGGCTGCATTGGGTCTTCATTGCTGCACACGGGCTTTCTCTAGTTGTGGCGAGCAGGGGCTACTCTTCATTGTGGTGCGTGGGCTTCTCATCGCAGTGGCTTCTCTTGTTGAGGAGCACGGGCTCTAGGCACACGGGCTTCAGTAGTTGTGGTGCACGAGATTAGTTGCTGAGTGGCATGTGAGATCTTCCCCAACCAGGGATCAAACCCACGTCCCCTGCATTGGCAGGCGGATTCTTAACCAATGCACCACCAACTTAAGATATTCAGTTAAAACCCAAGTTCAATGATACTACTTCTCTGTTTAAAACCCACCATCTCAGATTAAAAAGTCATGCTTACTATGGTCTCCCAAGCCCAGGAGACTCACTTTTTATTCTAAGCCACTTTTTTCTTACTTCATTTCCTAATATTCTCTTAATATCACTGCTCTAGCTGTAGTGGCCTCTTCTGTGAACCTTAATTAAATTTGCTTGGCCCTCAACTGAGGGCCTTTTTATGTGCCCTCTTCCTAAAAAGCTCATGTGTCAGATCACTGCAGGGCTTGCTCCCTCACATTTTTTGAGTCTTAACTCAAATGTCACCTGAAAATGAAGGTCTCCCTGGCTACCCAACATTTTCTAAGCCCCTTCTTCATTTACTTTTATAGAGTATTTATCACTAACAAAAATATTATATATTTTAGTTTAAACCTTTTATCTTGTATATCTCTGGGCCAGAATTTTAGTTCCACAAGAACAGTGGGTTTTGCATGTCTGTATATGCCATATCCCTGTGTTTAGATAAGTGTCTACTATAAAGTAGATTCTCCATAAACATACACTGAATAAAAGAACTATAAAACTTAGGAAGAAATATAAAGCAGTTAAATATAGAGTGACGGGCAGTGATATCTTAGACAGGAGAGTCAGGGAAGGCCTCTCTAAATATGTGCAGAGACTTGAACCAAGTAATGGACAAAGCCGTTCAGATATCTAGGGGATGAGAGTTCCAGGGAGAGAGAATGGAAATACAAAAGCAATGAGGCACGTGTGTGATTGGTGTTTTCTAGGAATCTAGCAAAGAGCAAAGTATAATTATAGCTTCAGAGAGAGAAAGAAGTAGTAGGAGGCATAGTCAAAGTTTTTGCCAAGTGAGATTATATTAATCTTCTAGGATATGATAAGAAATTTGGATTTTAATTCTAAGAATTGACTACTTAGTTTCAGGAGCTGTGGAAGAAGATAGGAATAGTATAGTGACCAAAATTTCTCAAGCCCTGATCTATTGACAATCTAGTGAGAAAAATACATGTTAATGAACCAAATCACATGCATACATGCAAATTACAACTATTTATAACTTCCTCATAGTATACCCTGTTTACCTCAAATAGATTTGCTCAGAGTGGTAGAGGTATAAAGTTCCACCCTAGGTCTTCTAATTAATTGACTTTGAAGAATTAATTAGTTTTTTGTTCTCATTTCTTTCTAGAAATTTCAGGATAATATTTCCACAGTGAGAGAATGTGAAATAAAATATTGAAATTATATCTAGAAATTAAAAAGAAAACCACTAAATAAAGGGCTATTTTCATACCATGTCATACATGTGAAAAAATGCTTTTGCTTTTTTATACTTATATGAACTCCTCTTTCCTTCCACTCTTTTCCAATGACCTCATTTCTCCCTTTCATTCTCTTCTTTTCTCCTCTTTGCTCTTTGTAACCCAGAAATATCCTGAAACCAATCCCTTCCAACTTTCAAAGGACAGTATGCTTTAGGCCATTATTCTCCAAAAAAGTTAGGAGAAAAATGATCCATTGATCGAAAGAAAACATTATATTTACATTTTATTTTTATATAAAAATAAGAATATGTTAGTTTACTAATACTAAAATATTGAATGAAAACAGTGCATTATATAAGTGGAAAACAAATACACATATATTAGGGATGGTTGCCTTTAAAAAAAACAACAAATAAACAAATGAACAGAAACTGATGTCGTGTATGTATCCAAAGAATAAAAAGACTACTTTTACACCTATGGGCATAAACAAAATGCTCAGTTTTGTTGTTTTCTTCCATTTAGAACACTCTCTCAACATTATGAATCTTAACTTTTGTTCCTGACTTCAATCTGATTACTCTTAATTATCATTGGGAATATCTTTACAAAATTATAATAATCCATCTGCTATCACACTGAAACTTTCAAACAAGCCCAAAATCTAGGTACCATTATCCCTATCTTATAAATGAAGAAATTAGAGCTCAGGGTGACTAAGTCAATCAATATTAAATAGCTATAACAGGGAAAGGTTGAATCTGTTTGTTCTATCCTCAGCCTTCGAAGTGCCAGGTATGCACTAGGTCACCACACCAATAAATATTTGTTGACTACGTGGTCATGCTTAGATCTAAATCCAGTCTTCTAGAAATCAAAACTTCACTATCTCTTGCAGTACATGCTAAGATATTTAGGTTTTATTTTGTGAAAATAGGGGAATAACTCAGAGAAATTTGAAGTGGGGTGAGAGTAGTGTTTGGTCATTTTATGGCTAGATATGGCATCTGAGTAATGAATTTTTTTTTTTTTTTGGCCGTGCCACACAGCATGCGGGATCCTAGCTCCCCGACCAGGGATTGAACCCGCGCCCCCTGCAGTGGGAGCGAGGCGTCTTAACTGCTGGACCGCCGGGGAAGACCCCTGAGTAATGAATTTTATCACAGATTGGTGGGCAGTCAAAAAACATTAATAATTATGCTTATAAAGATACTATATAGTAACTATTTTTTACAGGTAATATCTACATATTTATATATGTATATATAATGTCATTTTATTCCTTCTCACATTATTTAGAGATAAGTACTGTTTAGGAGATTCTTTAGGATCCAACAGACATTAAATGGCTGTACCAGGATTTATGACCTGGGCTGTCTGACTTTGAAGCCATTATGCTAAATACTTAAGGGAGTGCTTTCCTGGTCCCGGTGAGATACAATGAGGCTAAGAATTAAAGTAACAGAAATGTGTAGAGATAGGAGAGGATTGATTAAACAAATAAATTGGTGACATCATTGGCAAATTTTGAAGAATAAATAAATACTGAAATAAAAGATAATTAATGTCAAAGATGAACTTAATGTTTTTAACCAGATTAATTGTAACATCATTGGCAGAGATCACAAGAACAGAAGGATTAAGAGGATGGAGATGAGGTGGATAATGATTTAAAATATGTTTCTCAGAACCTTCATTCCCGATGAAGTGGAATGTAAATTACAATAGGGCAGTTGGAAAGAAAAGGTAAAATTGAAGAAATGGAAAAGAATAGCTTGAATATATTAATAGGTTATATAAAGATGAAAGAGATATAAAATTGCTATTGCTCAGATAATGTACTTGTGCTTATGTGAAGAGGAAAATCATAAATCTTTTCTCTGAAAAATTGTTTATAAGATGTACTACCTTACAAGTAGCGTGGATAGAATAAATGTTCAGTATGATTTTTGTAGTTGATGATGATACTTATTTGGAAGAAACATCTACATCCAATATTTCCTTCAAAAAACATCTTGAGGGGCTTCTCTGGTGGCGCAGTGGTTGGGAGTCCGCCTCCCAGTGCAGGGGACATGGGTTCGGGCCCTGGTCCCGGAAGATCCCACATGCCGCGGAGCGGCTGGGCCCGTGAGCCACAATTGCTGAGCCTGCGCGTCTGGAGCCTGTGCTCCGCAGCGGGAGAGGCCGCGATGGTGAGAGGCCCGTGCACTGCGATGAAGAGTGGCCCCCACTTGCCACAGCTGGCGAAGGCCCTCGCACAGAGGCGAAGACCGAAGACAGCCATAAATAAATATAAATAAATAAATAAAATTAAAAAAAAAAAAAAAAGAGGAAGGATGAAAGGGATAGAGAGGTCTGCAAGTTGATGAGAGTCTAGGGAGCTTTATAAAAAAAAAAAAAAGAAAAAAGAAAAAAAACATCTTGAGGGCAAAGCTTTACATTTTTCTCTCCTCCAACAAGCCCTGAATTCTAGCCTTAATTTCCTACACAATAGATCTGTATTGATTAAGCTTAAATGTTTGAGATTTACGAAGTTAATTCATTGCTCAGCTAGAGTGGTAGGTCATATCATCTCAACCATAGAGGGCAAGGTTGTACACCAAAGGCTGTTTCCATACACACTGGTGTCCATGTGCCTTTCTTAGTCAAATACGACGTACATTTTGGCTCTTGAACTTGCTTGCCCAGCTCCATCTGCCATTATGGCAGCATGCCCATTCACAAGATGCTTTGCCAGGTTTAGCTGGACAAAGGTACAGCCAAGGAGGGGTTAGAAAGGGAATTTGCTTCACATGCAAATGAACACGCTAAACTAAGAAAATGTGCCTGATCCTAGAAGATACCACATCTGAACTGTGAACACTGAAAACATTTCACACCATTTGATCAGCATAATCAATAGCCTTTGAAAACTTGAAGATTCAGTTTGTTCCCCAGTGTGTTAATAATAGGTCTCTTTCATTAAAACTGCAGGAACTAACTGCTGACCCTTCAGCACACTGCTTAGACTTTAAGAGCAGTAAGTCCTTATAAAAGGAAAATTTATATTATAAAAGAAATATTAATATGTAAAATTAATAGTGTTGTAGAAGAATAACAGTCCTCTTGATAGTGGCTAAATGATCATGTTCAAAGTGGTCATTCTACATTCTACATACTTTACCTTGCTCATTTTGCTATTTATAATTACATTAGTTCCTCACCTTATGAGATTATAGGAATTCCACCACCATTATATGTCACACAATTTCTCATGAAAGTATGACATTCACTCGAGTCATGTTTTTTTGGAGAATCTAGTCATCTAAGAGATCATCACCATCCCCTTTTCTTTAAGAAAAAAAAAGAGGTTCTTTATGGTATTTGGATACAATAATTACATAGGTAGTCAGTCATCAGAAACAAATTATTATTGCTGGTTTTGCTATGTCATTAGAATTACATTTCTTTAATTGACTTATCCATCAATTTCTGCCAAATTATAGGTTTTACTTATTTAACCACTCTTTTTTTAACTATCTGTTATATTACTGATGAATGGAAAATTCATCAGAAATTCTTAGGGCACCAAACTCATTTTTCACCTTCAGACCTACAGATATGTACTGCCCACATTCTGCTAGCTGGCTTCGTTTCATAAACCAGCTCTGATCTAAATAGGTGTCTTTATTATATCGCTTCATCTCACTGATTTTCTTCTTAGCACTAATTATTATTTGAGCGTATATTTATTTGTTTATTCACTTGTTAATTATATCTCTCCCAATAACTTTTTAACTTCCACATCTAGGGTTACCTGTTTTAAGTCACCAGTTTATGTGCAGCAACTAACCCAGTATCTTATGCTCAATAATTACCTTTAATGGATACATATATGAATAAAGATTATCTTATATTAATAAACTTTAATGAGGCACCCTTCTTTCAATGTTCAAAATTGCTATATTACTTTAGGGTTCCTAGTTGCAGACAACAGTCCATTCTAACTAGTTTAAGCAGAAGAGCCCTTATTAACACCTATTACTAACTCATAAAATTGGAGGAAGTCCAGGGAACTAAAGTTGATGCTAAACAGTCAAAAATGACCCAACCAGAAGATATATCCAACGTTACCATCCGAAATGGTGTTGATTTTACCATCTGCTGTTCAACGGCATGAAAAGCAAAGGTTCATATATTCAAACATAAGAATCCTCTTAACAGATGTTGTAGAAATAAAAGGACTCCCAGACTATGCTCACGAAAAGAAACAAGTAGGCTTTGCCCACCAGTATTTATTTTTGCCTTCCTAGTCTCTTATATGTGTGTCTATTTGGTGGAAAAATGTCTCATTGGAATTCTGATGCACTGATCTCTAAGAAATGCAGTTTTATTTTATTTTATTTTTAAACATCTTTATTGGAATATAATTGCTTTACAATGGTGTGTTAGTTTCCCCTTTATAACAAAGGGAATCAGTTATACATATACATAAGTACCCATATCTCCTCCCTCTTGCGTCTCCCTCCCTCCCACCCTCCCTATCCCGCCCCTCTGGGTGGTCACAAAGCACCGAGCTGATCTCCCTGTGCTATGCGGCTGCTTCCCACTAGCTATCTATTTTACATTTGGTAGTGTATATATGTCCATACCACTCTCTCACTTTGTCCCAGCTTACCCTTCCCCCTCCCCGTATCCTCAAGACCAGCCTCTAGTAGGTCTGTGTCTTTATTCTCATTTTGCCCCTAGGTCCTTCATGACCATTTTTTTTTTTTTTTTAGATTCCATATATATGTGTTAGCATACGGTATTTGTTTTTCTCTTTCTGACTTACTTCACTCTGTATGACAGACTCTACGTCCATCCACCTCATTACAAATAACTCAATTACATTTATTTTTATGGCTGAGTAATATTCCATTGCACATATGTGCCACATCTTCTTTATCCATTCATCTGTTGATGGACACTAAGGTTGCTTCCATGTGCTGGCTATTGTAAATAGGGCTGCAATGAACATTGTGGTACATGACTCTTTTTGAATTATGGTTTTCTCAGGGTATATGCCCAGTAGCGGGATTGCTGGGTTGTATGATAGTTCTATTTTTAGTTTTTTAAGGAACCTCAATGTTGTTCTCCAGAGTGTCTGTATCAATTTACATTCCCACCAACAGTGCAAGAGGGTTCCCTTTTCTCCACACCATCTCCAGCATTTATTGTTTGTAGATTTTTTGATGATGGCCATTCTGACCGGTGAGATGATACCTCATTGCAGTTTTGATTTGCATTTCTCTAATGATTAAGGATGTTGAGCATTCTTTCATGTGTCTGTTGGCCATCTGTATATATTCTTTGGAGAAATGTCTATTTAGGTCTTCTGCCCATTTTTGGACTGGGTTGTTTGTTTTTTTGATATTGACCTGCATGAGCTGCTTGTATATTTTGGAGATTAATCCTTTGTCAGTTGTTTCATTTGCAAATATTTTCTCCCATTCTGAGGGTTCCCTGTTCATCTTGTTTATGGTTTCCTTTGTTATGCAAAAGCTTTTAATTTTCATTAGGTGCCATTTGTTTATTTTAGTTTTTATTTCCATTTCTCTAGGAGGTGGGTCAAAAAGGATCTTGCTGTGATTTATGTCATAGAGTGTTCTGCCTATGTTTTCCTCTAAGAGTTTGATAGTGTCTGACGTTACATTCAGGTCTTTAGTCCATTTTGAGTTTATTTTTGTGTATGGTGTTAGGGAGCGTTCTAATTTCATTCTTTTACATGTAGCTGTCCAGTTTTCCCAGCACCACTTATTGAAGAGGCTGTCTTTTCTCCACTGTATATTCTTGCCAACTTTATCAAAGATAAGAAGAACAAATGTGTGTGGGTTTATCTCTGGGCTTTCTATCCTGTTCCATTGATCTATATTTCTGTTTTTGTGCCCGTACCATACTGTCTTGATTAATGTAGCTTTGTAGTATAGTCTGAAGTCAGGGAGCCTGATTCCTCCAGCTCTGTTTTTCTTTCTCAAGATTGCTTTGGCTATTCAGGGTCTTTTGTGTTTCCATACAAATTGTGAATTTTTTTGTTCTAGTTCTGTGAAAAATGCCAGTGGTAGTTTGATAGGGATTGCATTGAATCTGTAGATTGCTTTGGGTAGTAGAGTCATTTTCACAATGTTAATTTTTCCAATCCAAGAACATGGTATATCTCTCCATCTATTTGTATCATCTTTAATTTCTTTCACCAGTGCCTTATAATTTTCTGCATACAGGTCTTTTGTCTCCCTGGGTATGTTTATTCCTGGATATTTTATTCTTTTTGTTGCAATGGTAAGTGGGAGTGTTTTCTTAATTTCACTTTCAGATTTTTCATCATTAGTGTATAGGAATGCAAGGGATTTCTGTGCATTAATTTTGTATCCTGCTACTTTACCAAATTCATTGATTAGCTCTAGTAGTTTTCTGGTAGCATCCTTAGGATTCTCTATGTATAGTATCATGTCATCTGCAAACAGTGACAGCTTTACTTCTTCTTTTCCGATTTGGATTCCTTTTATTTCTTTTTCTTCTCTGATTGCTGTGGCTAACACTTCCAAAACTATGTTGAATAATAGTGGTGAGAGTGGGCAACCTTATCTTGTTCCTGATCTTAGTGGAAATGGTTTCAGTTTTTCAACATTGAGGATGATGTTGGCTGTGGGTTTGTCATATATGGCCTTTATTATGTTGAGGAAAGTTCCCTCTATGCCTAATTTCTGGAGGGCTTTTATCATAAATGGGTGTTGAATTTTGTCAAAAGCTTTTTCTGCATTTATTGAGATGATCATATGGTTTTTCTCCTTCAATTTGTTAATGTGGTGTATCACATTGACTGATTTATGATATTGAAGAATCCTTGCATTCCTGGTATAAACCCCACTTGATTATGGTTTTTGATCCTTTTAACGTGCTGTTGGATTCTGTTTGCTAGTACTCTGTTGAGGATTTTTGCATCTATGTTCACCAGTGATATTGGCCTGTAGTTTTCTTTCTTTATAACATCTTTGTCTGGTTTTGGTATCAGGGTGATGGTGGCCTCATAGAATGAGTTTGGGAGTGTTCCTCCCTCTGCTATATTTTGGAAGAGTTTGAGAAGGATAGGTGTTAGCTATTCTCTAAATGTTTGATAGAATTCGCCTGTGAAGCCATCTGGTCCTGGGCTTTTGTTTTTTGGAAGATTTTAAATCACAGTTTCAATTTCAGTGCTTGTGATTGGTCTGTTCATATTTTCTGTTTCTTCCTGGTTCAGTCTCGGCAGGTTGGGCATTTCTAAGAATTTGTCCATTTCTTCCAGGTTGTCCATTTTACTGGCAAATAGTTGCTTGCAGTAATCTCTCATGATCCTTTGTATTTCTGCAGTGTCAGTTGTTACTTCTCCTTTTTCATTTTTAATTCTATTGATTTCAGTCTTCTCTCTTTTTTTCTTGATGAGTCTGGCTAATGGTTTATCAATTTTGTTGATCTTCTCCAAGAACAAGCTTTTAGGTTTATTGATTTTTGCTATCGTTTCCTTCATTTATTTTTCATTTATTTTTGATGTGATCTTTATGTTTTCTTTCCTTCTGCTAACTTTGGGGTTTTTTTTTGTTCTTCTTTCTCTAATTGCTTTAGGTGTAAGGTTAGGTTGTTTATTTGAGATGTTTCTTGTTTTTTAAGGTAGGATTGTACTGCTATAAACTTCCCTCTTAGAACTGCTTTTGCTGCGTCCTGTAGTTTTTGGGTCATCGTGTTTTCATTGCCATTTCTTTCTAGGTATTTTCTGATTTCCTCTTTGATTTCTTCAGTGATCTCTTGTTTATTAAGTAGTGTATTGTTTAGCCTCCATGTATTTGTATTTTTTACAGATTTTTTTCCTGTAATTGATATCTAGTCTCATAGCGTTGTGGTCAAAAAAGATACTTGATACAACTTCAATTTTCTTAAATTTACCAAGGTTTGATTTGTGACCCAAGATATGGTCTATACTGGAGAATGTTCCATGAGCACTTGGGAAGAAGGTGTATTCTGTTGTTTTTGGATGGAATGTCCTATAAATATCAATTAAGTCCATCTTGTTTAATGTATCATTTAAAGCTTGTGTTTCATTATTTATTTTCATTTTGGATGATCTGTCCATTGGTGAAAGTGCGGTGTGAAAGTCCCCTATTATGCTTGTGTTACTGTTGATTTCCCCTTTTATGGCTGTTAGCATTTGCCTTATGTATTGATGTGCTCCTATGTTGGGTGCCTAAATATTTACAATTGTTATACCTTCCTCTTGGATTGATCCCTTGATCATTATGTAGTGCCCTTCTTTGTCTCTTTTAATAGTCTTTATTTTAAAGTCTATTTTGTCTGATATGAGAATTGTTACTCCAGTTTTCTTTTGATTTCCATTTCCATGGAATACCTTTTTCTATCCCCTCACTTTCAGTCTGTATGTGTCCCTAAGTTTGAAGTGGGTCTCTTGTAGACAGCATATATACAGGTCTTGTTTTTGTACCCGTTCAGCCAGTCTATGTCTTTTGGTTGGAGCATTTAATCCACTTACATTTAAGGTAGTTATCGATATGTATGTTCCTATTACCATTTTCTTAATTGTTTTGGGTTTGTTATTGTAGGTCTTTTCCTTCTCTTGTGTTTGCTGCCTAGAGAAGTTCCTTTAGCATTTGTTGTAAAACTGGTTTGGTGGTGCTGAATTCTCTTAGGTTTTGCTTGTCTGTAAACGTTTTAATTTCTCCGTCAAATGTGAATGAGATCATTGCTGGGTAGAGTAATATTGGTTGTAGGTTTTTCTCTTTCATCACTTTAAATATGTCCTGCCACTCCCTTCTGGCTTGCAGAGTTTCTGCTGAAAGATCAGCTGTTAACCTTATGGGGATTCCCTTGTGTGTTATTTGTTGTTTTTTCCCTTGCT
Source organism: Balaenoptera musculus (assembly GCF_009873245.2). Classification (NCBI taxonomy): domain Eukaryota; kingdom Metazoa; phylum Chordata; class Mammalia; order Artiodactyla; family Balaenopteridae; genus Balaenoptera; species Balaenoptera musculus. The sequence goes on along the minus strand of NC_045789.1, from coordinate 60,111,718 downwards.
GTTTTAATATGTTTTCTTTGTATTTAATTTTTGATAGTTTGATTAATATGTGTCTTGGCATGTTTCTCCTTCAATTTATCCTGTATGGGACTCTCTGTGCTTTCTGGACTTGATTAACTATTTCCTTTCCCATATTAGGGAAGTTTTCAACTATAATGTATTCAAATATTTTCTCAGTCCCTTTCTTTCTCTCTTCTTTTTCTGGGACCCCTATAATTCAAATTTTGTCGCATTTAATGTTGTCCCAGAGGTCTCTGAGACTGTCCTCAATTCTTTTCATTCTTTTTTCTTTATTCTGCTCTGCAGTCGTTATTTCCACTATTTTATCTTCCAGGTCACTTATCCGTTCTTCTGCCTCACTTATTCTGCTATTGATCCCTTCTAGAGAATTTTTAATTTCATTTATTGTGTTGTTCGTCACTGTTCGTTTGCTCTTTAGTTTTTCTAGGTCCATGTTAAACGTTTCTTGTATTTTCTCCATTCTCTTTCCAATATTTTGTATCATCTTTATTATCATTTTTCTGAATTCTTTTTCAGGTAGACTGCCCATTTCCTCTTCATTTGTTAGTTCTGGTGTGTTTTTACCTTGCTCCTTCATCTGCTGTGTGTTTTTCTGTCTTCTCATTTTGCTTAACTTACTGTGTTTGGGGTCTCCTTTTTGCAAGCTGCAGGTTCGAAGTTCCTGTGGTTTTTGGTGTCTTTCCACAGTGGCTAAGGTTGGTTCAGTGGGTTGTGTAGGCTTCCTGGTGGAGGGGACTAGTGCCTGTGTTCTGGTGGATGAGTATGGATCTTGTCTTTCTGGTGGGCAGGTCCACGTCTGGTGGTGTGTTTTGAGGTGTCTGTGGCCTTATTATGATCTTAGGCAGCCTCTCTGCTAATGGATGGGGTTGTGTTCCTGTCTTGGTAGTTGTTTGTCATAGGGTGTCCAGCACTGTAGCTTGCTGGTCGTTGAGTGGAGCTGGATCTCAGCATTGAGATGGAGATCTCTGGGAGATTTTCGCCGTTTGATAGTACGTGGAGCTGGGAGGTCTCTTGTGGACCAGTGTCCTGAAGTTGGCTCTCCCACCTCAGAGGCACAGCCCTGATGCCTGGCTGGAGCACCAAGAGCTTGTCATCCACATGGCTCAGAATAAAAGGGAGAAAAGAAAGAAAGAAAGAAAGAAAGAAAGAAGATAAAATAAAATAAAATAAAGTAAAGTAAAATAAAATAATTAAAATAGAAAATAATTATTTAAAAAAAATTTTTTTAAGTAAAAAAAAAAAAAAAAAAGGAAAGAAAGAAAGAAGAGAGCAACCAAACCAAAAAGCAAATCCACCAGTGATAACAAGTGCTAAAAACTATACTAAAAAAAAATCACAAAAACAAAACCAGACAGACAGAACCCTAGGACAAATGGTAAAAGCAAAGCTATACGGACAAAATCACACAGAGAAGCATACACATATACACTCAGAAAAAGACAAAAAGGGGAAAATATATATATATCATTGCTCCCAAAGACCACCTCCAAAACTTGGGATGATTCGTTGTCTATTCAGGTATTCCACAGTTGCAGGGTACATCAAGTTGCTTGTGGAGATTTAATCTGCTGCTCCTGAGGCTGCTGGGAGAAATCTCCCTTTCTCTTCTTTGTTCGCAGAGCTCCTGTGGTTCAGCTTTGGATTTGGACTCACCCCTGTGTGTAGGTCGCCTGAGAGCATCTGTTCTTTGCTCAGACATGACGGGGTTAAAGTAGCAGCTGATTAGGGGGCTCTGGCTCACTCAGGCCGGGGGGAGGGAGAGGTACGGATGTGGGGCGAGTCTGTGGCAGCAGAGGCTGGCGTGACGTTGCAGCAGCCTGAGGCGTACCGTGCGTTGTCCCGGGGAAGTTGTCCCTGGATCACGGGACCCTGGCAGTGGCGGGCTGCACAGGGTCCCAGGAGGGGAGGTGTGGATAGTGACTTGTGCTTGCACACAGGCTTCTTGGTGGCGGCAGCAACAGACTTAGTGTCCCATGCCCGTCTGTGGGGTCCACGGTGATAGCCGCGGCTCGTGCCCTTCTCTAGAGCTCCATTAAATGGCACTCTTAATCCCCTCTCCTCACGCACCAGGAAACAAAGAGGCAAGAAAAAGTCTCCTGTCTCTTCAGCAGTTCCAGACATTTTCCCGGACTCCCTCCCGGCTGGCTATGGCGCACTAGTTCCCTTCAGGCTGTGTTCACGCTGCCAACCCCAGTCCTCTCCCTGGGATCTGACCTCCGAAGCCCAAGCCTCAGCTCCCAGCCCCCGCCCACCCCGGCGGAGGAGCAGACAAGCCTCTCGGGCTGGTGAGTGCTGGTCGGCACCGCTCCTCCGCGCAGGAATCTCTCCGCTTTGCCCTCTGCACCCCTGTGGCTGCGCTCTCCTCCGTGGTTCCAAAGCTTCCCCCCCTGCCACCCGCAGTCTCTGCCCACGAAGGGGCTTCACAGTGTGTGGAAACCTTTCCTCCTTCACAGCTCCCTCCCACTGGTGCAGGTCCGGTCCCTATTCTTTTGTCTCTGTTTTTTCTTTTTTCTTTTGCCCTACCCAGGTACGTGGGGTTTCTTGACTTTTGGGAGGTCTGAGGTCTTCTGCCAGCGTTCAGTAGGAGTTGTTCCACATGTAGATGTATTTCTGATGTATTTGTGGGGAGGAAGGTGATCTCCACATCTTACTCTTCTGCCATCTTGAAGCTCACCCAGAAATGCAGTTTTAGCTTTTTAGCCTCTGGTTTAAAGGAACGTAGGCTATAAGAGGGACATCTGGGGTTGAATGAGCCAATCTACAATATTGTCCACAATGTCTGTGGCTGGACAGAATGTAATGCAATCAAAGAATTGAAAAAAGCCAATGGAGCTGAGGCACAATGAGGGTGAGTATGCACTCTATACACATCTTCCCACTTGATTCTCACCACAATCTGTTAACTCAGGCAATCAACTCTTTAACCCTATCTATTTGACTCCAGAACTATGTACCTAAAATTTACCTGTATTTCTTTTACTATTATTACCAAATATTGAACAGCAGAAACATTTAGCAATTTCTTCAATATTATATATAAAATATAGTAACAAATGGATGTCTCAGGATCTTAATAACTTTAAAAAAATTCCCAAAATATTAGAACTCACTTTCCAGTACCTTAGTTGTCTTTTATTTTAGAATCTAAATTTTAAAATTCCCATTATTACCCATTTGTAAAGCCCTGAGTTGCCCCACATGATTCCGGAAAATGAGCAGTCAATGTTAGTGTGTCTTGTGGGAAATAGTCCAAAAGTATCCTGTTGGTCTACTTAAACTGAGTCATGCATAATTTACTGGATAATCACTAGTGTCCTAATCAATATCTCTATCTACCTACTCACTAATCCAGTTCAAGATGCACCAGACTCAAGACTAGCCCTTGGCAAAATTGAAATCTGTGGTGTCTTCACTTCTCTGTTTACCAACTATCCTTTCTGAAACTCAGACTATCGTTCTCATAAAATTTAAAGCAAAAAAGGACTTTAAAGGTTTTTTTTTTCACTTCCTCTGTCTCTATGTGAGGAAATGGAAGCTTTAAAGAGAAAATGACTGACCTAAGACCATTAAATTAAACAATGATGAGGTCAAAGCTAACAACCTTTGTCTAAGGCATGCTGATTCCACAATCCATGAAACTGCCCATTGTCTCTCTCTAAAATATTCCTAGGACTGCCTGTGGGTCCCAGTCAGCTTTATCACACAGGTCACTAATGTAAAAAAGAGAAAAAAAGATAAAAATCCCTGCCAGTATGTGATGGAATAAGTACGAGATGGAATAACTAAGGTTCTATCCATTCCATTTAATTCCAGCTCAAGAAATACACACTTGCCTTAAAGCCACCTTGAATACCTAAAAAATCACTGGGTTTCTAGTGTAGCTATTGTATTAACCGTATTTTATCTTGGGCAAGTAATTTCATCTCTCTGGGTCTTAACAATAAATAAGAAATTTGGATTTCATGACCTCAAAATTCCCTTCCAACTTAAGAAATTCATGAAGTAGTAACACTGCTGCTGTATCCACTAAAAGAATGACATGAGGCCAATGATGGCAAATTCACATTTTATATATGACAACCATCTGACACAGTTTGACCAAGACAGTGTTAGTTTACGCCTGTGGTCCCCAAGTTCTGTAATTAAACACTTTCACTCCCAAAATTATTGAAAGATAAACTGTAAAAATATACATGTAGGAGAGGTCAGTGCTGGGTCAGGCTGAGATATTTATGTATCATGTAAAGCGTCGATAATGATAATAACAATTTCTACATTTATGAGAGCAAATTTGATATGTTTAGACACTTTTTCTACATTATGGCATTCCAGGAATGCAGTGTTATTGTTAAGAGGATGATCTCTTTAGTCAGATTGCTAGATTTGAACTTAGTTGTGCCATTCACTTATTAACTATGTAAGTAAACAGAAATCTCAGTTGCTCATCGAGAGAGAGAGAGAGAGAGAAGGGTATCTTATTTATAAGATCTAAATGAGTAAATTCAGATCAAATACTTAAAAATAATACATGGTAAATGAGATTTCTCAATGTACATTAGGTATCATTATTCCCAAAGCAGTTTCTGGGATGTTTGTTTTTTTGACATAGAGTTGCATGAGCTTTTTGTATATTTTGAAGATTAATCCCTTGTTAATCAAAAAATGGGCAGAAGATCTAAATAGACATTTCTTCAAAGAAGACATACAGATGGCCAAAAAGCACATGAAAAGATACTCAACATTGCTAATTATTGGGGAAATGCAGATCAAAACTACAATGAGGTATCACCTCACACCAGCCAAAATGGCCATCATCAAAAAGCCTAGAAACAATAAATACTAAGAGGGTGTGGAGAAAAGGGAACCCTCCTGCACTGTTGGTGGGAATGTAAATTTGTACAACTACTATGGAGAACAGTATGGAGGTTCTTTAAAAAACTAAAAATAGAACTACTATATGATCCAGCAATCCCACTCCTGGGCATATATCCAGAGAAAACCATACTTTGAAAAGGTACACGCACCCCAATGTTCATTGCAACATTGTTTACAATAGACAAGACATGGAAGCAACCTAAATGTACATTGGCAGAGAAATGGATAAAAAAGATGTGGTACATATATATAACAGAATATTACTCAGGCACAAAGAAGAACAAAATAATGCCATTTGCAGCAACATGGATGGACCTAGAGATTATCATACTAAGTGAAGTAAGTCAGACAAAGAAAAACAAATATCATATGATATCACTCATATGTGGAATCTAATTTTAAAAAATGATACAAATGAACTTATTTATAAAACAGAAACAGAACTGTTTGTTTTCACAGATTTCGAAAACAAACACAGTTATCAAGGGAAACAGTGGGGGGAGGGATAAATTAGGAGCTTGGGATTAACATATGCACATTATTATATTTAAAATAATAACCAACAAGGACCTACCGTATAATTCAGGGAACTCTACTCAATATTCTGTAATAACCTATATGGGCAAAGAATCTGAAAAAGAGTAAATATATATATGTGTATAACTGAATCACTTTGCTGTACACCTGAAACTAACACAGCATTGTAAATCAACTATACTCCAAAGCAATCTTGAGAAAGAAAAATGGAGCTGGAGGAATCAGGCTCACAGACTTCAGACTATACTACAAAGCTACAGTAATCAAGACAGTATGGTACTGGCACAAAAATGGAAATATAGATCAATGGAACAGGATAGAAAGCCCAGAGATAAACCCACGCACATGTGGTCACCTTATTTTTGATAAAGGAGGTAAGAATATACAATGGAGAAAAGACAGCCTCTTCAATAAGTGGTGCTGGGAAAACTGGACAGCTACATGTAAAAGAATGAAATTAGAACACTCCCTAACACCATACACAAAAACAAACTCAAAATGGATTAAAGACCTAAATCTAAGGCCAGACACTAAAAAGCTCTTAGAGGAAAACATAGGCAGAACACTCTGTGACATAAATCACAGCATGATCCTTTTTGACCCACCTCCTAGAGAAATGGAAATAAGAGCAAAAATAAACAAATTGGACCTAATGAAACTTAAAAGCTTTTGCACAGCAAAGGAAAACATAAACAAGATGAAAAACAACCCTCAGAATGGGAGAAAATATTTGCAAATGAAGCAACTGACAAAGGATTAATCTCCAAAATTTACAAGCAGCTCATGCAGCTCAATATCAAAAAAACAAACAACCCAATCCAAAAATGAGCAGAAGATCTAAATAGACATTTCTCCGAAGATATACAGGTTACCAACAAACACATGAAATAATGCTCAACATCACTAATAAGTAGAGAAATGCAAATCAAAACTACAATGAGGTATCACCTCACACCAGTCAGAATGGCCATCATCAAAAAATCTACAAACAATAAATGCTGGAGATGGTGTGGAGAAAAGAGAACCCTCTTGCACTGTTGGTGGGAATGTAAATTGATAGAGCCACTATGGAGAACAGTATGGAGATTCCTTAAAACACTAAAAACAGAACTACCATATGACCCAGCAATCCCACTGCTAGGCATATACCCTGAGAAAATCATAATTCAAAAAGAGTCATGTACCACAATGTTCATTGCAGCTCTATTTACAATAGCCAGGACATGGAAGCAACCTAAGTGTCCATCGACAGATGAATGGATAAAGAAGATGTGGCACATATATACAATGGAATATTACTTAGCCATAACAAGAAATGAAATTGGGTTATTTGTAGTAAGGTGGATGGACCTAGAGTCTGTTATACAGAGTGAAGTAAGTCAGAAAGAGAAAAACAAATACTGTATGCTAACACGTATATATGGAATCTAAAAAAAAAAAAAGGTTCTGAAGAACCTAGGGGAAGGACAGGAATAAAGACACAGACATAGGAAATGGACTTGAGGACATGGGGAAGGGGAAGGGGAAGGGGAAGGGGAAGCTGGGTCGAAGTGAGAGAGTGGCATGGACTTATATATACTACCAAATATAAAATAGATAGCTAGTGGGAAGCAGCCACATAGCACATTGAGATCAGCTTGGTGCTCTGTGACCACCTAGAGGGGTGGGATAGGGAGGGTGGGAGCGAGACGCAAGAGGGAGGAGATATGGGGATATATGTATACGTATAGCTTATTCACTTTCTTATAAAGCAGAAACTAACACACCATTGTAAAGCAATTATACTCCAATAAAGATGTTAAAAAAATAAAATAACTGTAATGGGGCTTCTAAGGAAGAAAAAAAAAAAAAGAAATACATAGGGTAGATCACATTAGACCTATTTTTACAGATCCTCAGTGAAGTTTGTGGGAGATTTAAAATCTTGCCTAAAAGGTGGTATAGTTCTTTTATTCAATTTTCTAACATGCTCAGATCTTTCTTCTCATGGGGCTTACAGATTTCACTCCCATTGTCTCAGTCACTCTACCAGTTTCCAAATGGCTGCCTCCATTATTTCTCAGAGCCTTAGTTTAATATCCCTTCTTCAGAGAAGCACTGTCTGATCCACCAATACCAACTGAGCTAAAAACCCCAAGTCCCATTACTTTCTTTTTTTTTTTTATTAAAAACAAGGGTTTTTTTACTTCTTTATTGGACTATAATTGCTTTACAATGGTGTTAGTTTCTACACTATAACAAAGTGAATCAGCTATACGTATACATATATCCCCATATCTTCTGCCTCTTGCATCTCCCTCCCACCCTCCCTATCCCACCCCTCTAGGTGGTCACAAAGCACCTAGCTGATCTCCCTGTTCTATGTGGCTCCTTCCCACTAGCTATCTATTTTATATTTGGTAGTGTATGTATGTCCATGCCACTTTCTCACTTCGTCCCAGCTTCCCCTTCCCCCCTCCTCATGTCCTCAAGTCCATTCTCTACGTCTGCATCTTTATTCCTGTCCTGCCCCTAGGTTCTTCAGAACCATTTTTTTTCTTTCTTTTTAGATTCCACATACATGTGCTAGCATACGGTATTTGTTTTTCTCTTCATGACTTACTTCACTCTGTATGACAGACTCTAGGTCCATCCACCTCACTACAAATAACTCAATTTCATTTCTTTTTATGGCTAAGTAATATTCCATTGTATATATGTGCCACATCTTCTTTATCCATTCATCTGTCAATGGACACTTAGGTTGCTCCCATGATCAAGTGGGGTTTATCCCAGGAATGCAAAGATTCTTCAATATATGCAAATCAATCAATGTGATACACCATATTAACAAACTGAAGGATAAAAACCATATGATCATCTCAATAGATGCAGAAAAAGCTTTCGACAAAATTCAACACCATTTATGATAAAAACCCTCCAGAAAGTAGGCATAGAGGGAACTTTCCTCAACATAATAAAGGCCATATATGACAAACCCACAGCCAACATCGCCCTCAATGGTGAAAAACTGAAACCATTTCCACTAAGATCAGAAACAAGACAAGGTTGCCCACTCTCACCACTATTATTTAACATAGTTTTGGAAGTTTTAGCCATAGCAATCAGAGAAGAAACAGAAATAAAAGGAATCCAAATCAGAAAAGAAGAAGTAAAGATGTCACTGTTTGCAGATTACATGATACTATACATAGAGAATCCTAAAGACTCTACCAGAAAACTAATAGAGCTAATCAATGAATTTGGTAAAGTAACAGGATACAAAATTAATGCACAGAAATCTCTTGCATTCCCATTACTTTCTGTTGCATCAGTCTCCTTCATAGCATGGATCTCAATGTTTATTTATATTTATCTTATTGGTTGCCACCTTGTGTCTCTTTTCTCTACTAGACTAGATACTCAGTGAGGTCAAGACTAATGTCAGTCTTTTTCATTATGGTATATCAAGGACTGAATCCAGTACCCAGCACATAATAAGCATTTTAATGAATTTTCTTAGGAGTTTTGTTATGCATTTGTTCAATGAATGGACAACTTGTAGGTGCCTAACTCAGGATTTACATCTATATCCACTCACTTCAAGTTCTCTGCACACTATGACACATGCTTTGTTGGTGCATTCATTGCACTGCACCTCTGTGTTAGTTGATTCATTCAAGAAATCACATGGAACCTGTAGAAAACCATTAAAACTAAACTTGAAGCTAAAAGCCTTAAAACACAATTTCTAGTCATTCCTCCAGGCTGCAGTTTCTCAAACACAGGACAAGAAATATTTATATTAGGTATTAGCCACATGACGATGTCATTTTTGTGGGTCAATATCAGTTAAATAATTTCTAGCCCCAAAGAATCATTCATCCATTTATAAAAATGTGTCTTCTTGGGTATAATTTCTGATTGTGCATAACTGATCTGGTAATAGAACTAAAACGATTTGGGAGGCAAAGAATTGACTAAAAAGTAAGAACAAAAGGAAATTCTGAAAAATTGATTATTTACCACAAGCGCCGAAGAATAAATTAAAGAAACTAATTTTTAATAAATCTTGTTTGAGGATCTTACATCTATGAAAATAATGCTATTATCAATTATAATTTTTCTTGTTTTATTCGATTTAGGCTAGACAAGGAATGCAAAGTCTATATTAATATTTTGTTTATATAATTCAAGAATCGTTCAAGGAAAGACTAAAATGAACTAAGGCAATTACATATGAGAAAACAATATTTAATGACTAAAAGTAAATAATATGTGAGATGGTCATGTTTCTACCCATTTTTTTTTAGAAATTCACGTTCTTTTATTTATTTATTTATTTATTTATTTATGACTGTGTTGGGTCTTCGTTTCTGCGCGAGGGCTTTCTCTAGTTGCGGCAAGCGGGGGCCACTCTTCATCGCGGTGCGCGGGCCTGTCACTATCGCGGCCTCTCTTGTTGCGGATCACGGGCTCCAGACGCGCAGGCTCAGTAATTGTGGCTCACGGGCCCAGTTGCTCCGCGGCATGTGGGATCCTCCCAGACCAGGGCTCGAACCCGTGTCCCCTGCACTGGCAGGCAGACTCTCAACCACTGCGCCACCAGGGAAGCCCTCTACCCATTTTTTTAGCAAAAGTTACCTTTCTTCTTTTATTTTTTAGTAGGCAGTCTGCAACCTAGTTTCATGGTCTCTCAGGGACTGGAGTTCTTTAAATAAAGATTAAATTAGATACCACAGCTGACTCCAGTATTTAAAAAAAAATTATTTCTAGGTTTTCTCTAATTCTCCTCATCACATTCAGTTTAGATCTTAGCATCTTGAAAGCTTGTACATTTTATATTTTAAACAGGTAATTGAATAAAATTGCAAGCAAGAACTAATTAAATCTTTGAAATCATCTCTCTCCTTCCTGTTCTTGCTGAATCATACACTGGAAGAAACTTCATCTGTAGAACTGGGAAGATTAGCAGGAGAGACTGTTTAGACAGTTTTCGCATTAACAGGCTGACCAGTTGAAATCACTCCCCAGACTTGATTTGGCCTGCAGCCAGATGGTTGATACTGTTAATAGAGAAAACATCTGCTTACCCTAATGTGTTAGTTTAGTGTGCTTGGAGGCCATCAACATGAGCTGCTGTGCACAGGTATTATGAAAGGAATGAATAATCTTTTTTCATTTGGAAGCCAACAGTAGATAGAGGAATCTTGTTTTAAAATCCCCATATTAGGCCGTGCTCAGACCCTGAAGATAAAGAATTACAGACAAACCAGGGACCACACAGTGCTCTCATTAATTCTAAATACCTATTTCCCTTCCTTTAGTCCTGAGTGAAATCAGAAGACTTTATATTCTTGTGCATTTGGCTAAAATGAAGCAATTAATAAAAACATATACACTGCATGTAGCTAATTAGCAAATTCAACAATATCACCTATTATTTAATTCTGTGACTTGTTCTGAAACTGCCTCAGAACATCATCCTAGAACTGTTTTTCATCTAAAAGACAAATACCTGATTTACATGTTTTATGGAGGCCATGTCAAAGTCACCGATGGCACTAAGAAGCCATTTCTGCAAATAGATGAAGCCTTGCAAACTGTACAAATGTGTGAGAAAGACATAGAAGTTGGGTATGTCTTCAGAAACTTGGAATAACATGTTCACAGAAGTTCTTATGAAGGTCGTAATGTGACCAAGCTCCTGTACTATCTTGGGTAATTATGCAAACCTTCATAAATAATTATTGGTTATTGAAGTACAAGGAAAACAAGTTTGCGTTTATATGGAGAAGGTCATAACTTAAATGTAGACCGTCTCATTGCTTTGTGGGATAGGCTAATGAAAAATGTACTTGCTCACCACAGCAAGAAACAGGGCATGAACTAAAGCCATAAAACATTTATGGAGCTTCTCCACAGATACCACATTGCTTTCTTTGCCTCACTCTCTGCAGTGCACTTGATAGGAAAAAGCTAAGTGCAATATCTTCACTTCAAAAGAATTGCTCAAACTTCAATTGTTTTGCTTTGGAGCCAAAGCAAAGAGTCGTTCTGACCATTTTACTGGCTGCAGGTCTGTTGGGAGGTAAAGTTGTACTTCATTATAGTGCTGCAAGTATGAAGTATAAATCAGGTTTCACAAATATGCCCATTTGGTGTACTCAATTGACTGTAAAATAATTATGCTCTGCTGTGTAATTGTTGTGCAGTGGAAGAAAGCAGAACTTCTAAACATGTAATAGAAAATGATTATGGGACCTGAATTAAGACTGTATTTTCTCCCACCATCTTCTGCAGTGCAACAAAAGCATTTTGTAGCAATTTCATCTTAAATCTATAGTGTGCAAGGCTGCCTAGGTATTAGTTGTTGTTGTTTGTGTGTGTGTTGTCATAATTTTTTCTGACGGTCTACTTCTCCTCCTGCCCCACCATTTGAAAACCAGGGCACATTTCAGTGAAAGTATTAGGAAGTCCATTTTTTCTAGCAACATTTTATTGACCAACTAAAGGGTGAGATACAACGTTTGGGGAGAAAATATTCATTAGCTAAAATATTTTGTTTCATCTTTTTGTTCTCTTTTAAGTTTTTACTGGAAATTTGGTAGTTTATATTTCAAAATCTACTCCTCATCTGGGAAGCTTTGGACATATTAATAATACAAACATTTCAGGTACACCTTGAAAGGTATGTTCAGTCACATAGCACCATCCATTTCCCTATCGTGGTACAACCTGACAGAAATGTCAAGTTCTGTGCCCTTTTTTATTTTTCCAGATATTTCTATTAAGCTAAGAAGAAAAAAAATTACATTAGAAAATGAGTTTTGAGCTTTCAATTGTAATATGTTCAGTTCTGTACTCTCCTCTGTTTATAAAATCAATTAAGTGCTCATTGTGTGAAACTTATGACAGGTTACCTACAATCCTATTGTTAACATTTCCATTTATCAAATGTACATTTTAATATGAAAATATCTTCCCACATCAAATCATCAGGGTTCTGGCTGTTCGTCAGTCAGTATGTGGCCATGTTTCTCGGTACACTGAGTTATGGTCTGAATGTGAGCCACAGTGTGGTATGTACTACTTTATAAATGCTATTATATGCCTGTATTAAAGTTCCTTTAGAAGCATTATATCATACCTAAATTTGTCAGCTTTTTAATATTTTTCTCATGAATCTAGGAAAGAAAATTAGGAAAATATTAACTGTGAGCTCTTTAGCCTATCTTTGTTAGTTTCCTTTTTTTTAAAAAAATGTTTGCTCCAGCTTGAGTTTATCAGTTTTATTTTGTTGTCTCTATTACAACCGTCACAACCAATTTAATATACAAATCACAGGGCTTCAATATTTAATTGCTCCTTACATGAAAACCTATCACATCATCTTTCCCTTATTCGCCTTAAATTTTTCAGTAGCTGAAGAAATTTGGAATGTCTAGGGTGAAGCCATTATTCTTATGTCTAGGTTTCTTCAAAGACCATCACAATCTATGGAATAGTACTTTGAAGTTTATCTTTTTTCTACTTGTCCTTTGAATCCCCAGGGGGTAAGCATTTAATATTTCTTTAATCCAGAGCCAAAATGACTTCCTGCTCCAGTGCTGGCCTCAATTATGGTGCTAGAAAATTATCCTCTCTTAATTAAGGAAATCAATGCTGTCTTGGAGCACGGAACATTCCAATTCAATTTACATCTTCAGGTAAATATAAAATATTCTGTTTTCACATGTGTTCTGGCTGGATTTTTGGAATAAAATTTATTTCTACCTACTTCATATATAAAGAGCACATGGGGCTTCCCTGGTGGCGCAGTGGTTGAGTGTCAGCTTGCCAATGCAGGGGACGCGGGTTCGAGCCCTGCTCTGGGAAGATCCCACATGCCGCGGAGCAACTAGATCCGTGAGCCACAACTACTGAGCTCTGCGCGTCTGGAGCCTATGCTCCGCAACAACAGAGGCCGCGATAGAGAGAGGCCCGCGCACCGTGATGAAGAGCGGCCCCCGCTTGCCGCAACTGGAGAAAGCCCTTGCACAGAAACGAAGACCCAACACAGCTAAAAATAAAATAAATAATAAAAATAAAGGAATTCCTAAAAAAAAAAAAAAAAAAGAGCACATGTAAGTATCTAGAAACTGTCTAATTAGAAAGATGAAGACTACAGATTCAAAAGGGGATAGAGTCAATAAACCAGTTCTAATGGCAATACTCAATTTACTTAAACCTATTGAAAGTGATGTTTTTTTCTGGAAAAAGAGGATAATGCTTGAGTAGCTTTCAAGAAAGTTATTAGGATAATTTGGTGATACTGCAAAATTGTTTCTGATTTACATGTCATTCATTAATCTAAAGCATTACGTAGATTTAAATGGTTGATTGTCTTGCTTTCCTATGCACTAATGATGAAAAATCTGAAAGTGAAATTAAGAAAACACTCCCATTTACCATTGCAACAAAAAGAATAAAATGTCTAGGAATAAACCTACCTATGGAGACAAAAGACCTGTATGCAGAAAATTATAAGACACTGATGAAAGAAATTAAAGATGATACAAATAGATGGAGATATATACCATGTTCTTGGATTGGAAGAATCAACATTGTGAAAATGACTCTACTACCCAAAGCAATCTACAGATTCAATGCAATCCCTATCAAACTACCACTGGCATTTTTCACAGAACTAGAACAAAAAATTTCACAATTTGTATGGAAACACAAAAGACCCCGAATAGCCAAAGCAATCTTGAGAAAGAAAAACAGAGCTGGAGGAATCAGGATCCCTGACTTCAGACTATACTACAAAGCTACAGTAATCAAGACACTACGGTACTGGCACAAAAACAGAAATATAGATCAACGGAACAGAATAGAAAGCCCAGAGATAAACCCACGCACATATGGTCAACTTATCTTTGATAAAGGAGGCAAGAATATACAGTGGAGAAAACACAGCCTCTCCAATAAGTTTTGCTGGGAAAACTGGACAGCTACATGTAAAAGAATGAAATTACAACACTCCTTAAGACCATACACAAAAATAAACTCAAAATGGACTAAAGACCTGAATGTAAGGCCAGACACCATCAAACTCTTAGAGGAAAACATAGGCAGAACACTCTATGACATAAATCACAGCTAGATCCTTTTTGACCCAGCTCCTAGAGAAATGGAAATAAAAACTAAAATAAACAAATGGGACCTAATGAAATTTAAAAGCTGTGCAAAAGGAAACCATAAAGAAGACGAAAAGATAACCCTCAGAATGGGAGAAAATATTTGCAAATGAAGCAACTGACAAAGGATTAATCCCCAAAACATATAAGCAACTCATGCAGCTCAATATCAAAAAAGCAAACAACCCAATCCAAAAATGGGCAGAAGACCTAAATAGACATTTCTCCAAAGAAGATATACAGATTGCCAACAAACACATGAAAGAATGCTCAACATTATTAATCATTAGAGAAATGCAAATCAAAACTACAATGAGATATCATCTCACACCGGTCAGAATGGCCATCATCAAAAAATCTACAAACAATAAACGCTGGAGAGGGTGTGGAGAAAAGGGAACCCTCTTGCACTGTTGGTGGGAATGTAAATTGATACAGCCACTATGGAGAACAGTATGGAGGTTCCTTAAAAAACTAAAAATACAACTACAATATGACCCAGCAATCCCACTACTGGGCATATACCCTGAGAAAACCATAATTCAAAAAGAGTCATGTACCAAAATGTTCATTGCAGCTCTGTTTACAATAGCCAGGACATGGAAGCAACCTAAGTGTTCATCATCGGATGAATGGATAAAGAAGATGTGGCACATATATACAATGGAATATTACTCAGCCATAAAAAGGAACGAAACTGAGCTATTTGTAGTGAGGTGGATAGACCTAGAGACTGTTATACAGACTGAAGTACGTCAGAAAGAGAAAAACAAATACCGTATGCTAACACATATATATGGAATCTAAAAAAAAAAAAGAAAATGTTCAGAAGAACCTAGGGGCAAGATGGGAATAAAGTTGCAGACCTACTAGAAAATGGACTTGAGGATATGGGGAGGGGGAAGGGTAAGCTGGGACAAAGTGAGAGATTGGCATGGACATATATACACTACCAAACGTAAAATAGATAGCTAGTGGGAAGCAGTCGCATAGCACAGGAGATCAGCTTGGTGCTTTGTGACCACCTAGAGGGGTGGGATAGGGAGGGTGGGAGGGAGGGAGATGCAAGAGGGAAGAGATATGGGGATATATGTATAACTGATTCACTTTGTTATAAAGCAGAAACTGATACACCATTGTAAAGCAATTATACTCTAATAAAGATGTTTAAAAATAAATAAATAAATAAATAAATAAATAAATAAATAAATAAATAAATAAATGGTTGACTGACTAATTTTCCTCCATATATTATTCCCTTAGTTGGATATTTGTTCTTAGATACATCTTAATTTTTATAAGTTCTCTGTCCCAATTCTCCATTAAAGTTCTATGAAGTGTACTCATATTTAGTATTTCTGTTAGAGCAGCACTCTCCAATAGAACTTTCTGTGATGATGGAAATGTTATATCAACACTGGTACAGTAACCACTAGCCAACATGTGACTATTGAGCACTTGAAATGTGGCTAGTGCAACTAAGAAAGTAAATATTTAGCATTACTTAATTTTAATTAATTTTGTTTTAAATTTAAATGGTCACATATGGCTAGTGCTAAATTGGACAGTACAGAGTTAAAAGACATCCATACAAATTCTCAGCAACTCATTCAGGCATGAGTCTTAAGGCAAATAAAAATCTTTTGTGTGCTTAATCATATTTATGCAATTAGATTTTCTGCAGCCGTTATTTATTTATTTATTTCATGTTGTGTTACCCTAAACACAAGAATTAATGACAGCTTAAAAATCTCATCTATGCCTTATCATACTGATACCCTTTTAGGAACTGAGCAGCTCATCAAAATTACCAGATCAGAATACTTGTGTATAACATTTTAAATTGGAAATCCAAATGTCTCATTAAGCTTGGGTGAATTTTAATAACATAAGGTTAGATATACGTGTGGTAAAATTTAAAGTAAACACGTTTAAGATCAACTATGTCTAAGAGGGAGTTAAAACATGTCTTATTGATATACAAAGTCAATTCTTAATTCTCCTCCATCTTCCTTGAACACAAGATCCCGCCACAGGGCCTTTGCACTGGCTATTTGCTGCACCCTTCCTCCAAAGACCCAGAGGCCTTATTACCTTATCTCTTCCAAGTGGACACTAATATCGCCTTCTCGGTGTGGTCAACTCTAACTACCCTATTCAAGAGCACATCTCACCTGCCCCTCAACACTCCCAAATTTCCATACCTTGCTCTGTTTTCCTCCACATCATTTATTACTTTCTGACATATTATATAATTTATTCACTTACTTCTTTTATTTTTATGTCTTCTAAACAGATGTGAGATTCATGAAAGCAAGTAATTTGGATCATTTTTGCTTACAAATGTGTAACCAACTCTGGGACATAACTAGGCTGTTGGTAGCCGCCAATAAATTTTAGATACCATCCAAAAGACTTAATGAGTTGTCTAATTCACAGATTGGCAATGGTGAACTTTTTCTATAAAGTGCTAAATGGTATGTATTTTAAGCTTTATAGGCCACATATGGTTCCTGTTGCAAATTCTTTAAAAATATGAAAGTTTCTTGGCTGGCAGACAGTATGAAAGCAGACTGTAGGCCAGACTTGGTCCACGAGGCATAGTTTGCTTATCCTTGGCTCGATTGAATGGAGAGATGCAACAGAACAATACTCACAAGATGATTAGCCCTAAAATTATTTTTATTTGATATTATGAAAAGTTTTGTGATTTTGCATGTGGTGTCCAACTTCCTTCAACTAAAAAGAAAACACTATTGAGGTGAATTTAGTCAGACTGGCCAGAAAGTGATCTATCTTGGTAACTACGGCCTTTGCATTCCCCAGTCTACCAAAATTGTTAGTCTCGGTCCCTTATAAAACGTTAATACTAAAGTGATGTTTCTAAATAGATCATGAACCCCATTTAAGAAACCAATAAAGGTTATATACTCTTTTCTTGTTAAAAATGTGCATATACACATGATTTTGCACAGATTTTCGGGGCTTATGAAATCAATGAGGTCTGTGAGTTAGAATCCCTTCTCTTCTTTTTAGATTTGCTGCCTCTCTGGCTCACACTTGTTTTGTGCATCTAATAGAATGCAAATTTTGGCTTTAAATGGCTTTTGCGTCTAACTCACTGTTAAATGACATGGTAGAGACTGTCAGAGAACTTTAGTCAAACACAGCACCTAGTAATTCAGCAAATACTTAAAAGCATACTTTGCCTGAGATATCATTTCAGGCAGATAATTCCTCCAGTAATCAGGATTTCATCATAATAAGGAAACTCATTTTGTGTTGCCTTTCTTTGTTTGTTTTTAGTGGTCAAGCCCATTCCATCCTTAGACTCCTCCAGGTTGATAAGATCCTCATTCTTTTATTTTGAGTGTTGAATGTCTTAGTATAAACAAAAACAAAAGCATAATAAGTGTTAATATTCTTTCACTTCTTTAGTGAGGTTATCAAGAAGTCTAGGAATTGGATGTTTACCCATCCTCTTAACATGAATCGTTACCAATGTCATACGAGCATATTCTGTAAATGAGTTATGCAAAGATAGCCATTTACCAATCTCTGAGTTTTCAGTGTCTGGTTCAGGCCTGCAGTCTTAGAGATCATCTAGAACAGCAAT